>NC_090733.1:122840191-122850191 GCF_036898095.1 Palaemon carinicauda | reverse complement strand
CTTATTCCTTAACGTTGCAATTATATCCACAGTCCTTAATATGACCTCCTGCATCACTCAATTGTTAAAGATGCTTATGGGTACACTTGGGCACACTATTCGCTCTTATTTATCTTCCTCTCGTTTTGTTAAATTTTTTTATAGTTTATGTAGAAAATATCTATTTTAATGTTGTTACTGCTCTTAAAATATTTTAATTTTCCTTGTTTCCTTTCCTCACTGGGCTATTTTCCCTGTTGGGGCCCCAGGGCTTATAGCATCCTGCTTTTTCAACTGGAGTTGTAGCTTAGCAAGTAATAATAATAATAATAATAATAATAATAATAATAATAATAATAATGACAGCCTAGTCTCAGACCTTTGACACCGAAACTGGTCATTCCCCTGTCTACTCTCGAGTCTTAAACATGCTTCCCTCTGCCACAAAGCTTTACATTGATCTCAACAAACTATCATCTATAACACTTTCAACATACGCCACACGGCCTTTCTGTTGATTCTGTCTTGGGAAATTTCTACGCCTACGTCTGCTTTAAAAAACTGTATCCCTCCACGTAACCATTTCTTATAAAAAAAAAAAAAAAAAAAAAAAAAACCGCCAATCCTCCTCCTTGCCTAAACCCACGCTTTCTTTTTCCTATCAGTCCCTCTCTTATTGGTCTTATTTTCTTAATCGAAATACCATCATATAGCTTCCTTGGTATCTAAGATGATCATAGACCCCTATAATCAATTCGCACTCTTTCCTCAACCAAACATATCCTACTAACTCTTGGTCATTCACTCAATCACACTTTAACCCAATCGACTCTAGGTATCTTTACTTTCTTCAATATCTTAACCACGTTTTTTAAATCTTTACCAGCCACTCCAACATGCATTTTCAATACACCTACATCTACATACATATGAATATAAAATATATATACTCTATATATAGATAAATATATTTATAATTATATGAATGTTTGTATATAGATGTACATACATATGTTTATACGTATGTGTATGCATATGCGTATATAGACTGGGCTATTTTCCCTGTTGGGGCCCTTGGGCTTATAGCATCCTGCTTTTCCAACTAGGGTTATAGCTTAGCAAGTAATAACAACACTAATAATAATAATAATATGAACATTCTATATGAAAACTTTATCGTATATTTAGTTATATAAACATTAAAATGTATTGCCTACCCTTTCTATAGGTACTGTTTATTTGTATATATGCACACACATCTATATATACTGAATAAATATATATATATATATATGAGTATATGTGTAAATATATACATCTATTTGAAGTCATATATATATATATATATATATATATATATATATATATATATATATATATATATATATATATATATATATATATATATATATATATACAGTATATATAGGTGTGTGTGTGCATATATACAAATAAACACTGTCTATAGAAAGGATGGGCAATACATTTCAATGTTTATATAACTAAATTTACGATAAAGTTTTCATATAGAATGTTCATATTTCCATATTTTTTTGTATATTATTAGAAAATAAAGAATGCCTTTCCTTTCAAGTGGTATATGAAACGACAATTGCAACGATTAAAAAAAAGCACTAATGCGCATAGCAAAATATACACAAATAACTATGTATGTATACAGACATGTACATAATTAAACACACATACATAAACATATATATATACATATATATAAATATATATATATATATATATATATATATATATATATATAAATATATATATATATATATATATATATATATATATATATATATATATATATATATATATATATATAAAACACAGATACCATCGATGCAATTGATATCAACCAAGAATGGTTAAAAGAGGATATGAAGTTACTACTACTACTACTACTACTACTACTACTACTACTACTACTACTACTAATAATAATAATAATAATAATAATAGCAATAGTGATAGTAATAGTAAAAACAGCGAACTGTCAAAGAGTAATATATTCAAAAAGTTCAGTAAATATAAAAAGATACAACTAAAGTCCAACAAGTGATTCACTTCTGCAAAGTTTACTAAGAAAAAAAAAATCGAAACTGAATTATTCATGACAGAGATGTCAACCTTAACTTACTTCATGAGAAAATTGAATGTATACTAAAATAGTATAAAAAGTACAAAAAGTATTGAAACATTATAAAAAGAATAAAGTATAAAAACTATAAAAAGTATAAATTATAACAAATATAAAAAGTATAAAGTATAAAAAAGTATAAAGTATGAAAAAGTATGAAGTATAAAAAGTATAACATAAAAAAGTATATATAAAAAAAAAACGCTAAACATATGTGCAAGGAAACGAAAAGACGCGAATTCTGCTCAAGATATTCCCAACTCTATATTCTAAGCCGCTTACCCTTCGTGGAATTCTATTTTTCTACCACTCTGGTCTTCCTCCTCTTCGTACTCCGCAATATTTATTGTCTTTCTCAGGAAAGGTTTTCTCCTCGACAAAGAAAATGAGAATGAAATTCAGGTTCCTCCATCTGTCACTACCCGGATGTTACTCTATAATCTCTTGAGACTACTTCTTCACTGCCTTCTAATATTAGTTTTTTTTTTTTTTTTTTTTTTTTTTTTACAATTCCAGTTTCATCAGAATAGAGGCTCACCAGAACGTCAGACGGCTAAGCTAAACCCCCCATTGTAGGGCCAACCACAGCAGTGGCCTCCCCAGTAAACAGCTTAAGCTTACGGTCCCAGGTTGGAATCGATCTGCTGTCATGCGAATGCACAGCGAACAAGTTACCACTATTTCCAAATTATTTGCAAATAATTCCATGCTATCATGGAATTTGGATCTACCATAACAGGTTGGATAAAGCATGCACCACTGAAAACTCGTTCGTATTTCCAGTAAGCTACATTAAACATGAAAAGCAGCAACATCCAATACCTGAATGTAATATTAATTCTTGAATTTAATTTTAAAGTTGGATGCAACATTTTCTTTAAGCACACACATTTTTTGTAAAGTTCAATATTTAACTAAACGATGAGTGGAGAAGTATAAAATTAAAAGCTTAAGATGAAGACGACTGGTAAAATCTAACCGAGGCCCTTTGCGTCAATAGGCGTAGGAGGAGATGATGATGATGAACCAAATATCCTTTTGGCATGTGCAAGTGTAAATATTTATATTTCCAACCCTTTCTACAACAAAAATAAAAATGCACAACGTTGCTTGGCAAGGGAAAAGTCGAGTGGATGCAAGATATAAATTCGTCATACACTGTCATGTTTCCAGAGGGTCTAGTGGCCAGACTCTGGACGAGAAAACACGTTGCGCCCACTTCAAAGTTTGGCAGGGGGCGAGAACTAGTGTTCTTTATTCAAAATGAAATTCCTGTGAAATTGTTGTAATTTACTCTTATTCATTTTTTTGGAGTTAAATCATATACTTACTTTCAGTTTATAAAAAAAAACTCATCTTTTTTTAAATGTGTAGAATTGACTTATAATACAGTATGATATTAACTAAACCCGGTTTGGGGAACAATCTTTTGTTCGATTAATTTAACTTTTTTTAGACTAATTCGATGTGCATATATAAAAAAGGGGAGGAGCGCTAAATTATATGATTTATGATTACTAAAAATGTGAATAGAGTTTTTTAATGTAGTTTTTTAAGATGATCAAATAAATCCTGTCGAACTAATTACAACACTGCTTGATCCCCTAGCCATAAAAGAGATAAAATCAAAGAAAATCGTGTCTAAAATAAATATAATAAATGCAAAAAATCTATCTCTAACATATAACCTTTCATCTATTTCAGTCATTTTCAGAAAGAACACAACTTTCTCACAATAAGAAAAAAACTGAAAATTGAATTTGACTAAACCTAGAGAGATTAGTTCACCAAACATTCAACTGGGCTCCACAAGGTAAGAGAAGAGTTGGAAGACCCAGGCCCACGTGGCTGTGGACTATGAACCGTGAAGTAGGAGATGATGAATGGAGAAGTATTGAATTAAAAGCTCAAAATCTAATCGAGGCCCTAAGCGTCAATATGCGTAAGAGGAGATGATGATAATGATGAAACCTTTTCTCATACAAATAGGATGTTTTTAGTAAATAAAAAATAAAAAATATTCTTACTTAAATAAAAAACAAGGCTGTGGTTAATAAATAGCCTCTAAGCACGAAGGCACCAAAAAGCTACAACTGGTATTACATTTTTTTACACGTATTCAATCTGAATATGGAGACACTGAGCTAGAAGTCATATGCATCAACCTAAATACTTCCATGTACCTTGAAATAAAGTTTTCCTACACTAAAAGAGAAGAGAATGGAGTAAAGTAGTCAATATATTCGATTCTAATTCTTCTTTCACAGAACGTCGTGTTAAGGAAAACATACACGGGTGTTCAGAATATAATTAATATTTATTGATGAAAAACGGATTTCCGAAGTTATCGTGCACTGAGCCGTACATTAGGGAAAAATTAATGTCAAAGTGACGTTACACGAACAAGAAGAAAATAAAATAGATAATGCTCTCATATAAATGCAATTTGGCTTTTATAGGAAAAGTGGTTTTGGCAGAATTGGACTATTCTTATCAAGTAAAAATACACTAAAACTAATTTTATTCGTTTCAGCCAGATATATTGTATATTTCCCAATTTATTGGGTCACAATGGTTGTGTATTCCAAACTCAAGAACCTGTGAGGTCTAATTAAAAATTTCTTAAGAGTATTCCAATTGATTAAATGCAGCTTGCCTTAAACATTTCTTTTTGTTTACACAATCAATTATTTGTTAAGGGTTTTGGTGACCTATTGGAAACGTCCCTGTCTGGCATTCGCTGGAATGGGGTTCGAGTCCCGCTGAAGCTCGATAGTTTCTTGTAGAGTCCGTAATCTTACCATCCTTGTGAGGTAAGGATGGGGTGTTTGGGAGAGCCTGTAGGTCTACCTGCTGAGTCATCAACAGCCATCACCTGACCCTCCATGGTCCTAACTCGGGTGGAGAGGGGGATTAGGTGCTGATTATATACATATACCTACATACATATATATATATATATATATATATATATATATATATATATATATATATATATATATATATATATATGGTTAGTCTCTAGGGCCGTGTCCTGTTAGCTAGGGCATTGTCACTATCCCTTGCCTCTGCCATTCATGAGTGGCCTTTAAACCTAGAGAGAGAGAGAGAGAGAGAGAGAGAGAGAGAGAGAGAGAGAGAGAGAGAGAGAGAGAGAGAGAGAGAGAGAGAGAGAGAGAGAGAAATTGATTGGGCACTGCAACTTTAACGGCTACATGTATCGTGTACATTATTTATTCATAACTTACTGATATCCTACGAGGCACATTATCAATGAAAGAAAAAAAAATAATCAATCTATCGAGTTAGTGTCCTGATACCTAAAGAAAGGCTTCTCAATTAAGAATATGGCGACATTTGCACTGTCGTGATCTAGTACCTCTCTTATGCAGATATCCATATTCAAATTTGACACATTTCCACTCACGGAAGTTTGCATTTTGAAAATGAAGCAATATTTCTCATCGGAAAACATAGTTGTGCGAATCCAAAAGAAATGTCCTGCAAAAAAGAAAAAAAAAAAAAAAAAAAAAAAAACATTTGAGTGACGGCAATTACAGCTTTAGTAAACAGATGTGTTTAGGCATTCCTCATGAATGATTCCAACACGCTTGTCTTCGTTATTGCTAGGTAAACAACGAAACGGGTATGGGTGGCTAAAACTGGAGTCAATCGCTGTTACGTTATGAAGTACAGGACGTCAGGATGTCGCTAATTCTAACCAACAATTTAACAAAGAAAGTAAAATACAATTAATTCCACTAATATTATATCTTGTAAGCATCTCCACAGTTGCAATCAAATTGGGGGAACAAATAAGTTAATTTACCATTAATTCATAGATAAATGGAAATTAACTACTCTAAACAACCACCGATAAACATTGATGGAGATGATCAAGGTCACGCTCAATTAAATTTGGACAAAACCACCACCAAAATTGTGATAAATAAACATAAGATTAACCTCTTATTTTTTTGGGATGCTATTGTCGAAATAATTATACCATTAAAGACTTATGTTTTCGAAACACTGCTTTCTAATTCCTGATGAATTTAACGTCCCTTAATTTTGAAATGCTACTTTGGAAACATGGACGGGAAAAAAAAAAAATCCTCTAAATACGTATGGCTGTCATAATCTAATAGTCTTGCCTTTTCAATCATTAGGCTCAATACTACACATTATTTTGTCAGTTTTATTCCAGCTGTGACCAAGATGTGGAATGATCTTTCTGATCGGGTAGTTCTATCGATTGAACTTCAAAAGTTCATACTTGCAGCAAAGGTTTTTAAGTTGAATAGGCTGACATAATTCTCTTTTTATTGTTTATATATTTAAGATCTGTTTTAATGTTGTTACTGTTCTTAATATATTTTATTTTAATTGCTCATTGCTTCTCATATAGGTTATTTATTTCATTTTCTTACTTGGCTATTTTCCATGTTGGACCCCTTGGGCTTATAACACCCTGCTTTTCCAGTAGTAGTAGTAGTAGTAGTAGTAGTAGTAGTAGTAGTAGTAGTAGTAGTAGTAGTAGTAGTAGTAGTAGTAATAATGATAATAATAATAATAATATTAATAATAGACCGCCTTCAAATCTGTTCTTATAATTTTACCATTTTCTTTAATAACTGGGACCGCTAATTTATCTAGAAACTTGTTTCTACCTACTAGACATATGTATATATATGTATATATATGTATATATATATATATATATATATATATATATATATATATATACATACATATATATACATATACATACATATATATATATACATATACATACATATATATATATATATATATATATATATATATATATATATATATATATATATATATAATTGAAAAAATATCGATAAAAGAGCTCAATAATTTGCAGCCCATAATTCCAATGTTCATAAACACTTCCTTCCAGTCTTGATCCGTACACTACGTTAGCATTTTGGTCTTATATGACATACCGTCACTGGCTAGAATTTCCTTTCGCTTTACGCAAGTTTCGAGAGATTCGTTTTCACGTATCAAAGTTATCAATTCCACATTCAACTTTTCCTTCAGCTCTTCTAGGAAAAGGCCACTCCAAACTTAAACCTTTGTTCTCTAGTCTTGGGTAGTGCCATAGCCCTTGTACCATGGCCTTCCACTGTCTTGGAGTTCTTTTGGTCGGGCATGATGTTCTATCTTATTTATCTTCCATTGGTTTTTTGAAGTTTTTATAGTTTATATATAAAAGGATCTTTATTAATTTCCTTGTTTCCTTTCCTCACTGAGTTATTTTTCCCTGTTGGAGCCCGTGGGCTTATAGCATCTTGCTTTTCCAACTAGGGTAATAGCCTAGCTTGTAACAATAAGAACAATAATAATAACAACAACAACAACAATAATAATAATAATAATAATAACCGAGCGAATGCCTGTAAATTCGCTTCCTGATCAATTTCTTTCGTTTACTGGTTAATCACCGATTTCTGCCACATAATAACTTAAATGGTTTCTATTCTTAATTTGATATTCACTATACAGAAAATACGTGTCATTTAGTTTTCCATGTGTTTTATAGCTTAAAGGTAAATAATTTATTTATACAAATATTCTTTAAAACAATTCTTTCGGTCTGCCATAGCCTCTGTACCATGATCTTCCACTGTCTTGTGATAGAGTTCTCTTGCTTGAGGGTACCCTCAGGCACACTATTTATCTTATATATATTACTCTGGTTTTGTTAAAGTTCTTGTAGTTTATATAGGAGATATTTATTTTAATGTTTATGTTCTTAAAATATTTCATTTTTCCTTGTTTCTTTTCCTCACTAGGATATTTTCCCTGTTGGAGCTCCTGGGCTTATAGCATTCTGTTTTTCCATATGGGGTTGAAGCTTAGCAATTAATAATCCTAATAATAATATGTTGAAAGATGAAAAATATTTTTGTCGCATGCTATTAGATTCATAAAAACGCGGAGGCTACAATTTTCTTTATTGCAGTTAAAAATATCAATCTCTCCATCGATGGCTCAAGTAGAAGGGGGTTATATAAAAAAAATGCAATAATTTTTCTCAACTATGCATTCTTTTGATATTGCTCTGAAAACCTTTTAATTACATTGCTTATCTGCCTCGAAAACAAATAAACAATAATATTGTAATTTGTTAATATTGTAATTGGATTGATAGCTCGTAGTACTTTCTGTATTAATTTAAAAAGATTTAAACGATTTCAAAACAATTTAAGGAAATTCAGTGATAAAAATAAAAACAATTATTGGAAATTCTTTTGATGATTTGCCGGTCAAAACACAACATACTAACATGCCCCATTATGATACACCAGTAATAATCATAACTTTTACACGAATTAATTGGATTGATAGCTCGTAGTACTTTTTGTATTAATTTAAAAAGATTTAAACGATTTTATAACAATTTAAGGAAATTCAGTGATAAAAATAAAAACAATTATTGGAAATTCTTTTGAAGATTTGCCGGTCAAAACACAACATACTAACATGCCACATTATGATATACCAGTAATAATCATAACTTTTACACGAATTGTAATTTTGCTTTTAGACTTGGTGCAAGAAGGACGCAAATATTCGTTAGCTTTAGTGGCCTTACAGCAAAGATCTATCTGAATAATAGCAAGCCAAGTTCTTCCAATCTATTATTGGACGTATTTACTTGATGTAAATGTAAATGATGCAATGCTCAATAGCGTTATTCATGGCGTAAATTAACGTGAAAATTTACGATAACTCGAATATCTATCCGGTATCAGCCTTAGCAATTCCTATTCCTACTAGCAGTTACTGAAACTATTTAAATTAAATATGAATAATACAAGGTAAAATCTGGTTTCATAATTTGTCCTTGTCTTCGGAAATAGATTTTAACAAGGACGCTCAAGGTTCAATGATTTGTGATAACCAAGAACCAGTTTAATATCCAAAAAACAATAAACTACTACATCGAAAGAGGAACGTGTCAAAGGTGAAATAAATTTACTGATACATAGCAATATATCTGATTAAGGTTGAAGAATTTACTCTTGGAGTATAGAAAAGGAACAAGCCATTGTGCGTCAGAGCCCGAATAGAGGTTACTTGGATAATCAACCAACTTCCCTCATCACCCTTTCCACTAAAGCCAGGACATGTCAGGGCCGAACAATGGTTACTGATCACTATGGAGGTAGACCTAAGGGGACCCTTACAAAATCTCCGTTCCAAGCTCATAGGGGCCGTAAAATTGTGTTCACTAATGAAATCTATCAAGACATGGGCGTGGTAGTTAAACTTGGAACTCGGAGAGCAACTCTCCAACGATTACACTGAGCTACGGAAATTTATAACAAATTGCATGATTTACATCTGCTGCATGAAATACAATTGCATGATTTACATCTGCAGCATGAAATACAATTGCATGATTTACATCTGCTGCATGAAATACAATTGCATGATTTACATCTGCTGCATGAAATACAATTGCTTGATTTACATCTGCAGCATGAAATACAATTGCTTGATTTACATCTGCAGCATGAAATACAATTGCATGATTTACATCTGCAGCATGAAATACAATTGCATAATTTACATCCGCTGCATGAAATACAATTGCATAATTTACATCCGCTGCATGAAATACAATTGCATGATTTACATCTGCTGCATGAAATAAAATTGCATGATTTAATCTGCAGCATGAAATACAATTGCATGATTTACAATTGCAGCATGAAATACAATTGCATGATTTACATCTGCAGCATGAAATACAATGGCATGATTTACATCTGCTGCATGAAATACAATTGCATGATTTACATCTGCAGCATGAAATACAATTGCATG
>NC_090733.1:122825191-122830191 GCF_036898095.1 Palaemon carinicauda | reverse complement strand
GATCTACATTATATTTCACAAAAAAGAAACAAAACTGGGCAAAATATAGCTTTGGGTTCTGTGATATCTGAGAGTACTGGCAAGGCTACAGAATTGCACATAGCTGCTACTACTACTACTACTACTACTACTGCTGCTGCTGCTGCTGCTGCTGCTGCTGCTGCTGCTGCTACGATTTCTTATAAACTACGAAATCATAGTGAACGTAAGTAGTGATAATAATGGCTGGCGAATGAAATTCAAAATTGTGAAAATGTAATTTAATACAATATTCCGAACACAAAGTTGATACAGCTGGTATCATTCAACAGCTTCTTCTGTCCACTTCATCTATATTCAGGTTATTGTGAAACAATATAACAAATAATATCTTAAAAACATTAATACGGCTAAAGAATAATAACATAAGTAGATAATAACGTCAATTAAGTCTTGATCTCTGAAAAGCCCACGCACTGGATTAACAATACAAGATTATACTTTTAAGAAGATAAATAGAAAATTTATCAAAATGGTGATTATACTGCATAAAATGTTGGTTACTAATTGTACATTATCTTGGATTATTATTATTATAAGATATAATTCATGAGGTTATTCCTGTTTTTTAATCACTAAATTCTAAAATAAACCTTAAATTTCAAAGTGAGAGGCGCACAAGGAGGTCTCGATTCCCCAGAAAATTGAGGTGGGTCTCTTTTCACGGTCACCATTCAATAACTTGATCCTGTAAGTCATAGTTTGTATGGAATACAGTTTAATACAATTATTGACCGGAAGGGAACACTTAACTTTTACAAGATTTTGTTAGAAAATCTTTGGAAAATACATTACAAAGGGAAACTAAAAGACTGACAGAAAACATTGAAAATGGGTCACACGAACTTTCAACATTGCCAGATTAATAACACTGTCGCCGGAACCTTTTTTAATCGGGTCAAAAGCTTTCCTTTATCTCCAAAAATTTCTCTGAATGAAATATGCAACAATGCCGCTATGTTCACGAATTCCTCAACGTTTTAGTTGAATATGCATGAAATTCGCTTATAAATTGAAGACAAGGTCGGTTTTTTTTTTTTTTACAACGTTCTGCAAGCCATGTTCGTGCTTCCTACGTTTTCTAATCCTCATATAACATTCAAGATTATTCGTTACCATAGTTATCTAAACGCTTGTGATCTCAAAGACAAATAATCCAAGTTAAGAGAGAACAACTTCACACTATCACTCTAATCTCTTCGTATATAAAAGAACGTCAAGATAGAGAATGAAAAATGGGTGCACTATATGCCAGCATTCATCACATTTCTATTTCTTCTATTACGTAGGAATAAAGGATAAACACACCTTAAAAATGCTCTTGCTCAATTGCACGGCATAATTACCAATTAAAGCACCACAAAAATTGTTATACTCGTCTTGACGAAGGAGGAAAGTCCAGGAAAAGGACCCATTTTATCAATCTCTCGCGAGAATAGGATGGGAAATAGAAAGATAGATCAACTTAAAGCTGATCCTAACATACTACCGCCAGAGAATTATGGGGTCCTTTGACTGGCCAGACAGTATTTCATTGGATCCTTCTCTCTGGTTACGGTTCACTTTCCCCTTTGCCTACACATACACCGAATAGTCTGGCCTATTCTTTACAGATTCTCCTCTATCCTCATACACCCGAAAACACTGAGGTTACCGAACAATTCTTCTTCATCCAAGGGGTTAACTACTGCACTGTAATTGTTCAGTGGCTACTTTCTCCTTGGTAAGGGTAGAAGAGACTCTTTAGCTATGGTAAACAGCTTTTCTAGAAGGACACTCCAAAATCAAACCATTGTTCTCTAGTCTTGGATTGTGCCATAGCGTCTGTACCATGGTCTTCCACTGTCTTGGGTTAGTATTCTCTTGCTTGAGGGCACACTTGGGCACACTTCTATCTAATTTCTCTTCTAGTTTTGTTAGTTTTTATAGTTTATATACGAAATATTTATTTCAATGTTCTTACTGTTCTTATAATATTTTATTTTTCCTTGTTTTCTTTCCTCACTGGGCTATTTTCTCTCTTGGGGCCCCTGGGCTTATAGCATCCTGCTTTCCAGCTAGGGTTGTAGCTTAACAAGTAATACTAATAATAATAGTAATAATAATAATGATAATATTAATAATAATAGTAATAATAACAATAATAATAATAATAATAATAATAAAAATAATAATAATAATAATAATAAGTACATAACATATCATGATTGTGACAAGTAACAAGTAATACTAATAATAATAATAATAATAATAATAATAATAATAATAATAATAATAATAAGTACATAACATACCATGATTGTGAGAACATCGTGTCGCTCCTGATTCAAAAGAGGAGCTAAAGCGTCGGCAAGACAAGAGGAGAAATGGGCGGACCTCAATGCCTCGATATAATACATAATAGGACTTATAATATGCACTTGTATATTATTATTATTACAGCTAAGCTACAACTCTAGTTGGAAAAGCAGGATGCCAAAAGTCTAAGGAATCCAACTGGGAAAAATAGCCCAATGAGGAAGAAAACTCTAACCCAAGACCGTGAAAGACCATGACACTACCCAAGACTAGAGAACAATGGTTTGATTTTGGAGTGTCCTTCTCCTAGAAGAGCTGCTTACTATACCTAGTCTCTCTTCTACCTTTGCCAAGAGGAAAATAGCCGCTGAATAATTAAAGTGCAGTAGTTAACTCCTTGAGTGAAGAAGCATTGAGTAAGGAAAGCCTTGCTTGATTCTGAAGATATGGAAACATACCAGACGTTCCATTCTCCTGTGAAAATGACTTCTGTTCTTGTATAACTAAAAAAAAGTCCCGATGTTAAAATATATTTATACACACTAAGAAAGAATGCTAACACTCCATATCCACTCTAAAATAAAGTTAGATCGTGTGTTTTCTTTAAAACTATGAAATTTAAATTATGACTATTGTATTGTATAATGAAAAAGAAACTAGTACAGGCCATTCCAAAGTCTGTTGACTTCACAACTAGAGACAAATTTTAGGTGGAAGTAAGGTTCGTTTCATGTACACAGAAAGCGAGAGAGAGAGAGAGAGAGAGAGAGAGAGAGAGAGAGAGAGGGAGAGAGAGAGAGAGAGAGAGAGAGATTACTATATTCAGGTAAATGAATTTCTAATCAGCACTACAGATGATAGCTGCCAACCAGAATCTCCAGGGACGTGAGCATCTCATTCCAGTATGAAAAAGATGAAAAGGTTCTTGGGCAAAATACTCTTACTCGAGGTTCTTAGATGGACGCAAATTAGATCGCAAAAATTATTTTTCCCGCAGATTATTTGTGTATGGATTATTATTATTATTATTATTATTATTATTATTATTATTATTATTAGCGAAGCTAAAACCCTAGTTGGAAAAGCAGGATGATATAAGCCTAAGGGCGCCAACAAGGAAAAATAGCCCAGTGAGGCAAGAAAATAAGGAAATAAACAAATGATCTGAGAAATAATGAATAAATAAAATGGAATATTTCAAAAAAACAGTAACATCAAAACAGATATTTCATAATATAAACTATAAGAAGACATTTCAGGCCTCACTGCGACCCAATAGCATTCACGCTTGTTTCCAAGGTGTGTTGCATGTTTGAACTGTGGGACATAATTCATCCTCAACCTCAATATTGTCGTAGTAGTAGTAGTAGTAGTAGTAGAAGTAGTAGTAGTAGTAGTAGTAGTAGTATAAAGAAAAAAATAGCTACACAGCATAAAAAAAGTATTTTTTTCATAATAGCAAAAAAGAGATAAAACGTATTCTATTAAAAACGTAGGACAAATGTACTTTCCTTTTTCATATCAAGTTTGAAAATACATTGAAGATCACACCCAAATAAAAGTTGTGAAAATTTTCCGCAATACTATAAGCAGAGAAAGGATTAAAAAATATTATCTCAAATTTTCGACATATGAATTTGAAACATTGATTATTATAAAGAACTCCGTCTAATGTAATAAACAAAAAAGTTCTTAATCTTAAAGGAACCCTTCCATAAGCAGTATACGAGTATACAGTAGACTATGAAGCTAAATATTATTATTATTATATATTGTATCACAAATAGTGTTTTCAATTACAATTGGAATATTTTCATCGTAATTCATTTAATAATATATATATGAAGGTGCCATACGGACCACAAAAGATGTAAAAAGTAAGCTCGAGTTTACTAGTCTCGTTATTTGTAACTATCAAGATAAATATTTTTCCCTCAACAGAAACGACAACTTGGTAGTCAACTTTGTATTTCTATCTGGCCTTCTACCCACTTGATAAAAAAGACCTACCTTGTCACTGTACAAATCACAGAGCAGATGAGCAGATGAAGCAGTTAATATTTTGTGATTTCTTTATGATGGGATTTATCTGAATTTATGACTTATGGAAATATAGCACTGCACATGGATAGTGTGGGGGGGGGGGGGGGCAATCAGCGCTACAAGCATTTTATAGTAAACATTAAAGTTGAAAAGCAAAAATGAAAGCGAAAGGCGAGGCAAAGTAGGACGCTAAAAGATAGGTGTTACAAAAAAAAAAAAAAAAAAAAAAAAAAAAACTTTTGTAATGTCTACAGTGCATCGTATGAGCTGCACTGGCAGCAATAGACCGCTTTAAAGTTCATCGCAGGTGGTAATAACTATTTTATTTTCTTTGGAGCCACGCAGAGTTAAGACTTTCTGGTGAATAAAAAAATGTGTTTTCTTTAAAACTTTTCCTCGGCTATGACGCTTCAGCGTTTGAGTTACGTGAGAAGCCTTTATAATTTCATTATATCATAAACAAATAATACACCAATAGCTATATATAAAAACATGATATAAAAATAATACGGTAATAGGTATATATAAGAATACGAAAGCTACTTTTCGAGGAAAAGGATATAATAAGATTTATGGCTGTTAAAGGCAAAGGTCGATTATTTCCGCTGACTGCACAGGCC
>NC_090733.1:122820191-122822691 GCF_036898095.1 Palaemon carinicauda | reverse complement strand
TGGAAAAGCAAGATGCTATAATCCCAAGGGCTCCAACAGGGAAAATAGCCCAATGAGAAATGAAACAATGAAATAAATAAACTATAAGGGAAGTAATGAACAATCAAAATAAAATATTTTAAAAAAGTAACAACATTAAAATTGATCTTTCATATATAAACCATAAAAATAAAAAAGAATAAACTGAGGAAGAGAAATAAAATAGAATAGTGTGCCCAAGTGTAACCTCAAGAAAGAGAACTCTAACTCAAGACAGTGGAAGGCCATGGTACAGAGGCTATAGCACTACCCAAGACTAGAGAGCAATGGTTTGTTTTTGGAGTGTCCTTCTCTTCTACATTTACCAAGAAGAAAGTAGCCACTAAACCATTGCAGTGCATTAGTTAATCCCTTGAGTGAAGAAAAAATTGTTTGGTAATCTCAGTGTTGTCAGGTGTATGACGACACAGGAGATATGTGGAAAGAATAGGCAAGCATATTCGGTGTGTGTAGAGGCAAAAGAAAAATGAGCCGTAACCAGAAAGAGGGATACAATGTAGTACTGTTGGACCAGTCATAAGATCCAAAAACTTTCTAGCGGTAGTATCTAAACGGGTGGCTGGTGCCCTGGCCAACCTACTACCCATTTTCAGAAGATACTCGAAGCACTAGGTCATGGTCTGAAATACATAGCGAACAGTATTCAGTGTTTCTTCTGATTTTCAAAGATACTTGAAGTACTACCATCAACCCCCAAAGGGCTCTTAAACAAATACTATATGAACAGTCATTCCAGATACCAAGCAGATTTAATACATATAAAAGAAATAAATTTCCAAAAACGGCACCTTAATATTTTATATTCAACTTCTAAGATAAGGATGTAATTTGCCTGCCCTCTATTCAAACAAGATTTCTTATTTCGCTGTCAAATTTCTCTACTCTTTCCCATTAGTAAACTCACTACCACAATTTACATACTAATCATTCTGCTCAAAGGAAAGCTTCCCTTCAAATCCTCGACCTTGCCATGAAACTCATCCGAAACCTATTCTCATTTCTGTTTAATCATGTCTGAAGCTACTTATGCAAATGCTGACAGGACCCTTCACGAGGACGTACAAACCCTTCATGGCAGACTACAGTAGTTTTCCTATGTCCTGATGCATGTTAAGAATGCTTTTAGTGTTTTCAGAAATGTTTGTGTTCATTAAGGCTCAACATAGAAAGCAAATACTGCACAGTTTTTTTTAATTTTTATTTTCACATTACCAATGTACCGTAGCTGTGAATTTCACCGACTAACATTAATGAGCTAAGATAAAATATTTTTAACAAAAAGAAATATATATATATATAAATATATATATATATATATATATATATATATATATATATATATATATATATATATATATATATATATATATAAATATATACTGTATATATATGTCTCATGTCCACAGATAATGAGACATCAGAACATTGTTTTTCTTCCCTTTATTACAAAAGGTTCGTAAGTACACTGTACATAGCTCACACTCTCAGGCGAGCGCCTTGTCTCAGAGAACAACTAACTACCCCTCGCTATCAAAATGCAATCTTGCTACAACAACATACTGAATAGTTAAGCTTTGAGGAATTCTCATGATTTTAGAGTTAATTTACCTTGACGTTCAACACATATCTTCATATAAGAATTAGGACATTACTCCCAACCCCACCCAAAGCTCCTCAATCCGGGAGCAAACGGATCGCAATCCCGATAAATGCGAGTTGCAAAACTAAGAACGGATTCACCTTCCCGAACCTTAGGTTTCTAATTTTCTTTTAAGTCGCCCTTTCTCGCATCAGGCAAGGCATATTTCTCTTAAACTGTCTTGTAGCCAACACATTACCTCCATTGCCAGAGCATCTTTCAATAATCTAATTACTTGAATACCTTTTTCTCTTTCCGACCACCCATATATGGCTAATTTAAAGTCTCTCAAAAACACTACGATCGATTGAAACCCTTCGTTAGGCCATTGATCATCAAAAGGCCTAACGCTTGAATGGAGTTATGGCAACTTTCAAACTACGACTTGCCTACCTTCACTCGGCTGTGCATGTGTACTTCCCCTTGTGTGCGTTTCAACTTCGTTCATCTACGTCGGATATGTTGTGGTTGCGCCCTGCTCCTCTTTTCGTTCAACCAAAAATCTGTTTATCAACTCTTCTAAGGTATCTAACTTCTTGCATTCTAATTTCCTGTCTATATTCTTCGTCAGCAATGCTATATCCCACTGCTCCTTTGTTCTCATCTCCAGCACCAGCAGCGTCTGTCAGTCTTTGTGTATCTAAGCATCTTGAACTCTTATTTTACCGGCTCAAAGAACAACTGGCTCAAAGAACAACTTGCTCACAGCATACACAAAAAAACGTATTTTTACACCTGACACCAATATGTCCCCTGTCCACAGATAATGAGACATCAGAACATGGGTTTTTTCCCTTTACTACAAAAGTTTCGTAAGAACAC
>NC_090733.1:122810191-122817691 GCF_036898095.1 Palaemon carinicauda | reverse complement strand
AATGCCCTAGAGACTGACCATATATGCATATGATCAGCGCCCAAGCCCCTTCTCCACCCAAGCTAGGACCAAGGAGGGCCAAGCAATGACTGCTGATGATTCAGCAGATAAACCTATAGGCTCCACCAAACACCACCCCCCTCCTCCTTAGCTCGCAAGGACGGTGAAGTTGCAGCAACCAAATGAACTAACGAGTTTGAGCGGGACTCTAACCCCAGCCTGGGAATCACCAGGCAATGACACTACCACCAGACCAGGTGAATTAGTCCCTTGAAGCAATACAAGGAATATTGTAAAGATGAAAACCCTCAGCCACAAAAAAATTTTGACTTGCGAAAATACCGTGAACCTTTTTATATAACAATGCTTAAAAAAGATTTGGAAAGGTATTGGTCACATGGGGGATTAAAAATGATAAGATGTCTGTAGTTTCAAGTCAAAATAAACTCAATTCTTTGGAAAGAATTTGTCCGTTTTAGGCGAAATAGTGTTACATTGACTACTGTAATTAAAACGGTTTGTTTGGAGGATAGTTTTTGAATATTTTAGATTCATAAAATTGCCAAATGCACGGGATAACATCTTACCAATTATGACTCGTTTAAAATAAAACTAGAAAATTTTGGATTCACAGCTGAAACCAGATTCATATAAAGAATAATTCTTACTTTCTACTACCACCTATCAATCAATTTGTTTTGATGTACCTTGTGACCAGACTGGCGGAGTGAAATGGATTACCATCCTGCCATATACACTGGCAGAAACCGCTTTGAAATTGGCAAGTAGATTAAGTAATCTGTATCACCGACATTCACCAAATTCATGGAAAAAAAAAAAAAAAAAAAAAAAAAAAAAAAAAAAAAAAAACTTTAGATAACTAAACGCGTTACGTTTAGCCTCCTCCATCCCTCTCGCATATGTCAATTTTCTCTTATCATTTCTATCTAATTCAACACCTGTCTAATCTCACGACAAAGCGATACAAGCGTACATTTCACACAGATCAGCAGCACTTATCATAATACATCTCAATGAGATCACTGAATCATCTGATCAAAGCAACCAATATCTTTGTTGTGCCCCATGGGAACAACCAAAGGAAAAGCAATGAAAGCGAACCGAACTAAAATAAAAACTTGTCTGATCATTTCAAGTCAACTCACCCTCTGCTGAAGAAGTCTCGCAAGAAGTAAAAACTCGTAATTCATTACACGTACCTGAAAGAAACGAAATGGAATCTGTCAACGATGATGAACAATGAGTCATTGTACGATGAATCATTGCAATTATTTTCAGTTCTCTCTCATTAAAAATAATAATAATAATAATAATAATAATAATAATAATAATAACAATATCAATAATAATAATAATAATAACAATAATAATAATAATAATAATAATAATAATAATAATAATAATAATAATAATAATAATAATAATAACTACCACTATTTAGTACAAGTGCTATGAAAAGTCACACAAGAAAATTACCACAGATTTTGTCAATACTACTATTTTTTTTTTTTTTTTTTTTTTGTAAATACCTGATCTAGAGAAATAATCACTAAAATAACTATTGGTGATCACGACAAAAAGTTTTATTTTAATCACATAATGAGCAAAGCGATTAATATGAGGAGGTGGGAATTCTTGAAGCAAAGCCCTGATTAAAGGATGTCACAATCTTCACTTCTATAAATATCTACAAAGACTAAACACCTACCAATAGTGCATGTCATTGTAGTCAAGTCTGAAATATCAACCAAGGAAAGCATAAAAAGATGAGTAACCGATTCTTGCTTTTATTAAAAGCGTAAAAGACCCATCCAAGCATATGAAAGCAAGATTTGGAAATAAATTGGAATAAAAAATACAATATTTGGAAATAAATTCGAATAAAAAATGCAATATTTGGAAATAAATTCGAATAAAAATAGCAAGATTTGGAAATAAATTCCATTAAAAAAGGCAAGATTTGGGAATAAATTCGAATAAATGTAAGATTTGGAAATAAATTCGAATAAAAAATTGCAAGATTTGGAAATAAATTCGAATAAAAATTGCAAGATTTGGGAATAAATTCGAATAAAAATTGCAAGATTTGGAAATAAATGAGTAAAAATTGCAAGATTTGGAAATAAATTCGAATAAAATTCCTAAATGGGAATTTGAACGAATACAATAAAGTCAGTTCATAACATAATCTTTGGAAAATAGGACGAGCTTAAGAAGCCTCTTCTCCACGAGTCAAGGGCCGCATAATGAGTCTTAAATGCATCTTGTGCCCAAAAGTGACTTTCAGGTAAAATACCAGGTAATTTAGCATTAAAAGCTAAGACATAATTAAGTTTGAGAGCTACTTACGCACCTTCAAGAGTTGTTAAAAAATATGAAGACAGGTTCATTACATACCATGAATTTGCCTTGCCTAATTTTACGACACAAAACAATAGAAGACCAAGTGTAGATACTTTTTTTTTTTTTTTACACCACATAAATGGGAAACAAAATTGTCCAGAGTGCTTTTACACGAATATTATCATGATTCTCCTTATCCTCATTATTCTTAATACGTATTTTCCTTCGGGAAAAGCTACAAAATCTTAAACAATATGGTAAGCACGTTTATTCAGAATAAAAAAGTCTTACAAAAACATCTTCAAGATAAATAAAAGTTACCAAAGAAACTAATATATACACTGATATTGCCCGAATAACAACGGTTGAACGAAGTTAAAGTTAACCAAAGATTAGGTAACAATAATCAACAGGAATGAATTAGAAGTATCAAAGTGTATTGCTTAGAGAGAGAGAGAGAGAGAGAGAGAGAGAGAGAGAGAGAGAGAGAGAGAGAGAGAGAGAGAGAGAGAGAGAGAGAGAGAGAGAGAGAGAGAGAGAGCTAAAAATAAAACTTGAACGAGATACTTTATGAGCAAAACCTTCACGTATGAAGGATTAACTGTTCATCTTGGAAGAGAAAATATTTGAAATTCATAAAACTCGACATTTTACACATTTTTTTTCTATATTCATATCAGAATGTTACAGGAAATTGAATAATTTTGTTTGGGAAGGGGAAAACTAAAGCTGGGTGATAATCTAATCAATTATGAATATATTTTAACATTAGTAAATGACACAAGATTAATGAAATATTGTTTTAAAGGTTAAAAGTTCCCTATTCATACTGTAAAAAACTAATTTTAACCGGAAAATCTCCGTAATAATATACTAATCTCACCCGTATTTCAGTAAAGTACAGGCGACCGTAATTTTTATCTTACTTTCTTATTATCTTTTACGGGGTTGGTGACCGTAATATCACTTCTTAACGTCAATATATCCGTTTTTTAGACGGTAAATGCCTGGCAACATTTATTCCACGATTTTTTCAATTTTATTACGGCAATTTTTACCATTGTAATCCATGAAGTAATCTGCGATATATTACGTATGATGAGCCATTAATAACCGGACACAACTGATAAATCCAGTAAATATGGCAAGGGAATTTTCAAAAACATACTCTGTTAGAAATTTGCATTAAAAACTGTAAATGTCGGGCAACATTTATCCAGAAACTTTACCGTTTTAAAAACGGATATATTAACGTAAAAGATAGATATTACGGTCACCAACCCGTAAAATATAATAAAGGTAAAATTACGATCGCCTGTATTTTACTGAAATACGGTTGAAAACAGTATATTTTTTACGGAGAATTTCCGATTAAAATTACGGTTTTTTTTTTCCCTAACAGTAGTTTCACCACAATAAAAAACAATGTTTCTATACCAATTTGGAATAGTGTATAAATATCGCCAATTAAAAGCTGATGATGTTTTTGTAACAATGTAGTTTTGAGAGTATGAAAGTATATCATATCTATGAGTTTCCAAATCTTACGGCAGGAAAACATACTTTACATCAGTAACATGATAAAAATAAAATTCAAGTCCCTTGTATGTAAGCGGTACGGGATAAAACTATAGTTGGCGGATCTTTCTTGAATTAAAAAGTTACTTCAGAACACAACAATCATATCAACGAAAATATATACTGATATTCCTGTAAAGATGTGACAGATTTAACTTAATAGTTAGTGCTTTCTCTATCAACGTGAGAAAACGCCACAATTAATTGTGTTCAATCTAAATGAAATGTGAGAAAATAACAGAAAATGCTTCTTGGATGTATGGTATGAGAAAACAATGCTGTTTGACAATTGTGCATCGATGGCACACTTAGAAAAAACCGTATTTTTAATCGGAAATTTCCGGTACAAATCTACTGTATTTAGCTGTATTTCAGTAAACTACGGGCGACCGTAATTTCACCATACTTTATCATCATCTTTAACGGGTTGGTGACCGTAATATCACTCATTTACGTCAATATAGCATTTTTTAAACGGTAAAAATCCTAGAATAAAGTTTCCATACATTTACCGTTTTTTAATGCAAATTTTTAAGGGCAGCCGATAAGAGTGGGGAGGAAATGATAGATTGCCAGTCAAGATGAAAATTACAATTGTACATATAGGTGACACCTACTTACCTCTTCACCAAACGTGTCGAACCACAAATGCACATAGTAACTCATTAGAAATGAAGCCGCGATTCCCCGAAAGTTTAAATCCCCGTGAACAGTGTATGTCAGCTGTTTATTTTACGCTTTGCTCTGTGAGAATGCGGGGCTCATGTACCTAATGAATATAAAACTCGATTACCCGCCTGACGCAGCAACACGGCATTATGTCCGGGGCCAAAAAGGCCGAGTGAAGTCCTTCGCTAAGGTTCTAACAGGATTTCATTGCCAATGCAAACAACGTTACGTTTCCCTTGTTTGAACCATCAGAGCTGTTTTAACTATTCCGTCAACATGAACACGAGGATGATGAGTCGATGAGTATTGGATGCAGTCTCGAGAACCAATGTCGTAAAATGCAGTGATGTATCTTTATCAATATACAGTAGATATGAAGCAAAGATTTCTTACACACACACACACACACACACACACACACACACATATATATATATATATATATATATATATATATATATATATATATATATATATATATATATGTGTGTGTGTGTGTGTGTGTGTGTGTGTGTGTGTGTAATAATTCTCAGTGGGAAACCAACTTCTGTTACTACCGAAAACTTTTGTATGCAGAAGAGGAATGGATAAGATATTCTGTATATTGTATCAATCGCTATGTAATTAATAGAATACGGTAGTAGACAAGTGCATTGAAAATAATTAACTCTTATAATCACATATGACTGAAGAAACGAAATGTGCATATTACGAAATCATGCTAAATCTTGAAAACGTTAAAAATTATAAGCTGAGTTGATGAATTTTGTGCCTTTATGCTCATATGCATCCAAAATACTCGCACATATGTGCCCACATATACATGCGCAAATAGACACACACACACACACACACATATATATATATATATATATATATATATATATATATATATGTTTATGTGTGTATATGTATATATATACACACACATATATATATATATATACACATTATATATATACAATATATATATATATATATATATATATATTGCATATATATATAATGTATATATATAATGTATATATATATATATATATAATGTATTTACATATACATTATATATATATATATATATATATATATATATATATATATATATATATATATATATATATATATATATATATATATATATATATATATATATATATCTTGTACAAGGGATGAAGCTGCAGCATTACTAATTCTAGTATATATTTCATGCTACGTATTGTGTCACTGTAGAAATTACAGAAGCACCACAAGGAAATAAAAAATTGTTTTGCACTCATAGCATTGATTTACAAAATATGTACCGCATTTCACAATAATCCCGCATATACGAAATTTACCTCACTAAATTTCTCCCTTATTATCCTAAATTCAAAAGACGCTATGCTAGAGGAGGGGGAGTTGGCTATTCAGAGGTGTGTCTGCTTCAAAGGAGCTGCCTTTCATTGTTTTAGTCCCTTCAGCCTTCATTGAGATGCAATGATGTGTAGATAGGACAATGAACCTCTATCTCATAATAGACATAAAGAAATACCTTTAAATTATTCAGCAACAAGACCTGTAGTTGAAGGGTGCCGTGTCCTAGACACAGACGGGATTAGGGAGCTATTCTGGTATCTGGAGATTTAGGGAATTGAAATTTCTCTATGATCATTGTGTAGTACAATGAAGGTCGACTGTCAGAGCAAGGGAAGACCAAAATTTCTAGGTTGACAATGCCGTATTATTGCCTTAAACTTTCATGAACAACCAAGTAGATAATGTTCCGTGGGAAGAATATCAGAGCATGCTTGAATTTACACGTATTAATAAACATACATAAATATTTTTAAAACATTACATTTTAATTGTTCATTATTTCTCACATCGTTTATCTATTTCCTTTCCTCACTGGGCTATTTTTCCCAGTTGCAGTCCTTTGGCTTATAGCTTCTTGCTTTTCCAACTAGGTTGTTAGCTTAGCTAATAATAATAATAATAATAATAATAATAATAATAATAATAATAATAATAATAATAATACCTACAGCACAAACATCATCTTGTGGCCTATGTCATCATAAGTTTGTGTTCTTGTTTATAGATGTAGCTGCCATTGTGGAGTCTCCATATTCTTTTCGTAATATTTGTACATTCTTTTTCCACTTACATATTATAAGGAGTGCAATTAAATCCGTCATTCTTAGGTTACGATAAAATTAGTTAAAATTTCAATAGTAAGCATGTAGTGAGCATAAGAAAAATAACCGGAAAACGGGAAATACGTTTATAGCACAGAAGAAAATATTTGCGTTTTAGTCTTCTGTATGGTTGTAAGGATAGAACTGAAAACTATGGGCTGGTGAAAAGGGTATATTATTCAGATCCCAGAAGAAGAAGGAAGAGATGATTAATATATTTGTTAAAATTAACATATTGTCCCAAAACCATGCTCGATGCTCGTAAAGCAAAGGTCCTATAAGTACTTATATATCAGCAAAACAGAGGTGCCCAATTTGAGGGGCCATGTGAACGAATGATTTATAATTATCTGGCATCATAACATCAGTGGTCATTGATGCCGATTTAGTCATGCTTAATTAACAACTAAATAGATAAAAAACTAAATATAAACAAATTAATCAATAACTTAACAATGAAACTTTTAAAATTTAATGCATTTAAAAACGAGTAAGAAGGCCAGCTTCTAATAAAAATTTAAAAAAAATGCCACTATCATCATAAAAAATGTCTCCTCCAAGAGTCTTGGTGAGGATGTACCTGCCTTGTCTATAAGTGATCATTTGATAATATAAAAGGCGCGCCCAACTGGAGGGGCCAGAAGGAGAAAAAGAAGCACAAGGAAGTATAAAATTGATGTAAATGATACATTGTTCCCCGGTGTGTGGATCAAAA
>NC_090733.1:122735191-122795191 GCF_036898095.1 Palaemon carinicauda | reverse complement strand
AAAAGCAAAGAGATATTACATATCTTACTACAAAAAGTAGTTTACATTATTAGTAATGAAACTAATTCCGATATAACTCCACACTAAGGGCCCAGTTCCAATTACGCTACCTTCATCCCTACAACACCATGATAAAAAAAATGGAGTAAAATGTGTTCTCCATTCGATGCGAAATATTACACTAAGTATCGTATTTCAAACGGCATTCCCTTTTTGAAATCACTGTACTTTTAATTACGGTTTAACTTTACTTTCATAAAGCCTAATTACGACCGTTTCCCTTTCAACTTGCGAAAGGCCTCATTACAGGATTAGGATAAAATATTACATTGCTTTTATTTCTTTTATAATTTCATAAGGATTTTATTCAGTGTTAAGCTTCACATTTTTTATTGTTGGTATATATTTCTTCCATTTGGCATGATTTTCTATCTTATTTCTCTTCCCCTTATTTTCTTTAAAGTGTTTAAAGTTTAAATATTAAAGATCTAATTCATTGTTATTACTGTTTTAAAAATATTTTATTTTGATTGTTTATTACTTCCCCTGTAGTTTATCCCTGTTGGAGCCCCTGGGCTCATAGCATCCTGCTTTTTTCAGCTAAGGTTATCACTTGGCTTGTAATAATAATAATAATAATAATAATAATAATAATAATAATAATAATAATAATAATAATAATAATATACGTGGATGCTTTTGTAATATATTCCGTTACCTTAGCCTACATCCCATCTACTCTTATTTCGTGTGAAATATTCATACAACGAAATACGACAAAACAGTTTACCATTAGACGAAAAAAATATCTTATCCTAAAGAACAAATTTAATCTTGCTGAATTTCAATGCATATGTTAATGAAAGGATGGATCAAACATGAAAAGGAGCTTTCCTAAGCACATGTAAATTTGGTTGAAATAACTAGGCGATGGTGTGGTTAGTCTATGGAAGTTCTAAGAGACTGTAAAGTCAAGGTGGGGTGGGGAGATAACAATTTGAAAACAAAGAAAAATAACAAATTGGAGGATAAAAGGAACCTTATTAGCATTAGAGTCGGAAATTGAGGCAGTTGGTTAGTCTCTGGAAGGCTCGAGAGGGATACAAAGTTGTAGTCTGGAAAGGGTGGATCAAAAGGGGTAAAAAGAATTCCAAATAAGACATAGAATATAAATCAGATGAAAAATGAGGTGAAGATTTAAGAGTTAGGTAACGGCCGGAAAATTTTTATCAAGGAGAAAGGAAATGGAATGATCTCAAATGGGAGGAAAATAGACTTTAGGAAGTGGAGTAAATAGGGAAGTGTCAGCAGTAGGGGTGGGGGAGGGTTGGAAGAGAAGAAATTTGTTTACTTTCTTAACCACTAACTTAAAAAAAAAAAAAGATAATTTAGATGAATTATCATGATTTCCTTAGTTAGAAAAGTAGAAAGGGAGAATGAAAAAGAGAAGGCAGGCGCTCAGCAAGTCTTTTGTGGTAAAAACAAGAAAGTTTAATGCCACTTTGTCAGAAGAGGACTTAGGGAATATGTAAATGAGCAACGACAAAGATTAAAAATGAAAAGAAAAAATACCCGAAAGAGGAAAACAAAAACTAATACTCTACCACAAAACGAGTGACTAGAAAAACATCCCATGATAATGAAGAACAAAACGATGGATAGAAAAATATGTCAGAATACTATGTAGAGGAAAGAAGAGTAAGTTAATGTAGTCGTAGAAAAGACGGATCACCATATAAAATACAAGAGAGAAGTTAAAAACCTGGGTATAGCAAGAGGTACACTAGCCCGGTGGGTTTCAAGTACCCGAGTTCTTGTGTCTGTTCCTTGTTGCAAGTTAAATAAACGACTCGGCCCGTATTTATCCTAACTTCATTTATCACTGGCATATTGTTTTAATGAATACAAGTTTATATGAGAATTAGTTTGAAAGGATGAGCCATCCTATCCATTTATGATTCGAAATATATTAGTAATTAATCTGACACAATAATCAGGCTTCCTTAAACAATTTGTCATTATCAGTCTTTAAATACAGAAAAGGTATGAAGGAGCTAACACATTCGCCCTATTTTTACGCTTCAAAAGAAACAATAAAATATTTATCAAAACTTCCCTCCCTCAAGATAAGCCAATGCAACATTCCCAGAAGGATCATTTTAACAGCAATTTCATAAGGCACCATGAATAAAAAAAAGTCATCAAAGGAATAAAGACCAGCTGTTCGTAAGTGACTGACGCAAGCTATAATTTGCGATCCACAAATGGAAGCAGAACACGAATCATTTGGCTCTGATTCCTTAATCTGACCAGTCACGAACACGCAATATCGGAAGGAGGAATTTATTCGTCAATGCGTTGGTATTGCTTATTTTAGCTTTTTGTTAAAGGCAGATTTCCGCTAATTAATCTGAACCCGATGTCTGCCAGCCTTGAAGAGGCACAATAGAAAAGAATGGCGTTGTCTTCCTTTAACTTCGAAAACAGATGCGAGATTTCATGTGGAAATTAAAACATTAGAACACAAGTAATACTTCATAGGTTAATTCTAAATATAAATATAAAATTATGCAAAAAAGTAAAGAGTTGCAAAACTTCATGAGAGAGAGAGAGAGAGAGAGAGAGAGAGAGAGAGAGAGAGAGAGAGAGAGAGAGAGAGAGAGAGAGAGAGAGAGAGAGAGAGATACTCGTTTTAAACTCTTTATTTCTGAAATAGGAAGGTAATAAAAAGAGATTATCCGTAGTGAAAACTGTTAGAAAGGCCTTTTCAGTTAGGGGTAAAGTAGGTACTGCATATAATCACAGGAGAACTTTTCTTAGCCTTCGCCAAAGGAAAGTGGACTTAAACTCGCTCTTCAATAATTGATTCTTTCTTGGCAAAAAGGGACAAATAATCTTATTCGTTTTGCTTTACTTATTACTATACCGGAAGGGAATTCGCTGGGTAAAGTCTTTTGGTTGAAGCTTAATTCGTCAATACAGTATTCAAGATACTTACGCAAGTGTTGAAGTCGCAATACGGGTTCGACATCAATCTACGTAGGTCTTAAGCTAGGCTCACACTTGCACGATTCTGTGGCACGCATTGGCACGACTCGAGTCGTGCCAGTGCGCAAACTAGTCGTAAACTGGTGTGAAGTGTGCTTAAACCCATCGTGACAGCGTGCCATGTCGGGACGAGAATTTTGAAATGTTCAAAATTAGGTCACGACAAAATTTCGAGACCGGGTCGTGAACTATGCGCAAACTGTTCGTGACCTCGTTGGGCCAGTGCATGGTAGTGCGTATCGTGCTACGACTGTGACGAACTGCCGCGAATAGTTCACGAACAGCTCACGTCAAGTTCATGAGTAGTTCACGACATGTTCACGAATTAGCGCGCGTCACAGCGTGGCTGTCCCTTCCTGTGGTCACGTGTACTTCATGCATTGATGGCACGACCAGTTCATGACTAGTTTACGCACTTCAGGAACAGTTTACGCATGGCACGAGCAGTTCACGACTACTGTGCAACAGTGACGCTCGCGTCATTGTGGGGGTATATATAGGGCTTCCTGGACACTGCTCGTCATTCCAGAGATCGCCAGTGAAGAGACTTAACTTATATCACAGAGACAACATGCCTAAAACAAAGCAGACACGAGGAAGAGCAAAGCAGAGAAGGCCAGAAGCCGACAGGCCAGAGGCATAGACTGCTGAGAGAGATCATTCCCCTCATTCATCCATATCAAGTGTCGATGTTATCCCAGAGACACAGCAGGATCCACTTGAAAGCCTGAGCCAATCCAAAAACGACCGGGGGATGGGGAGGCCCCCTTTTTACATGGCGTGCCTAAGTCGGCACGACACCATCCGAATTGCGTAAACTCGTCGTGCCAATGCGGGAAGCAAGTAAACTATGCGTGAACTCGTCGTGCCAGTCCGTGTCAATGTGGAAACTGATGGGCACGCATTCGTGAACTCATTGTGAACTTGTCATGAAAAGTCATGAACTAGTCGTGGACAGCGCGGAAGCCTCCCAGTTCGTGCCCCAAAATGGCAAGACTTGCCACGACAAAATCATGGCCAAAAGTCGTGCAAGTGTCAGCCTAGCTTTGGACACATCGGAGATATGTGGAATACAGTGACGGAAGGAGGAACTCTATTACCTTATCCTATATAAATGGGTACAACTATTGTTGTGTTAAGCTGGAATCACACTAAGATTTTTTCGCCAGCAGCAAGCCGTTGCTCCCCAAAATTAAAAGTATGAGATCTTGTTCATAGAGATATTGGCTTCCCGACAAGCAGGGAAGCAGCGAGCACAACCGCGAGCATGACGTCAGATGTAAACACTCAAGATGGCGGCTGCAAATAGGATGTGCTCTTGCTTGACAATCTTGGGTCCAACAAGCCTCAAGAGATAATAAAAATCTGCTTTGTTCATCCTGTGGTAGTTGTAGAATTCTTCAATTCATGTAATATACAGATTAGACATATTAATGCAACAGAAAATTCCTGGGAGGAATGATGGTATCAGCTGATAGGTTTCGTTTAACTTTTACCTATTTGCTCCTCAAACTGCGAGATCGTAGTGTGACGGTACAACACTTTCGCTCGCTATTATCGGCTGGAGGTTGGCGAAAGCCTCGAGCAAGAAATGACTAGTGTGATTCCACCATTACTCAACTACCAGCTAGTCTCGACAAGCAATGTTGAGAAATATAAGGCAATGGTAGGTTACAGGAGATAACGCAGCCATTTTTTAGAGGAATCGTGCAAATGATGATAAGCATAAAATTTGACACACACGTTCTCCTAGTGATACTAATCAAATTTGGCCGATTGGCCAATTGAAAATCCATGATGTTTTATATTTTCCAAGATGGCCGCTAAATTCGTTGCCCGAAGTTGACGTTTTGCTTAAAAGCATTATTATTATTTTCATTATTATCATTATTATTTTTATTATTATTATTATTATTATTATTATTAATAACTAAGCTACAGATAGGATACAGATATAATATACCCGAAATTAATTGGATAAGACTAGCGCAAACGAAATAAAGCTGCGCTTGAGCTTACGAGAATAAAAAGTTACATAGTAGATGGCAAAATCAGACGAATAAAATGTTAAGCTTGGAACACGTAATCAATTGTTTTGGATACCGTACAAACACAATAAATTGTTAGGTTGATTCAAACCAAAGGGCAATAAATGCTACAGAGGTTATTCAAACGATGTTATAATTTTCCCTCACTAACCTTGGGTCTCTCTCTCTCTCTCTCTCTCTCTCTCTCTCTCTCTCTCTCTCTCTCTCTCTCTCTCTCTCTCTCTCTCTCTCTCTCTCGAGTACAAACACATACATGTCTATTTCCTCACGTTACTTCCTGACTCTCATATATATGAAAAAACATACAAGCTCTCACTCACAGTAACAAAAAATTCACTATAACGAATGAAGATTCTCCTCTAATTAACCTTCAGTAATTAAAACTTATCTGACAAAAATATTATTCCTTATCTCCTGATTGTTATTCCTAACTCTTATGATATATATTCCATTAATTAGAACATATACACATGTGAAAAGGAATTACTAACACACACTCTCACCAAGCGAGAAAGAAGAAGGGAAAAGAAGCAAATACTATGATCATATCCGTAATTCTAAAAAATTAGATATAGCTAAAAAATCTTATGAAAACCCCCAGAGTAATTTAAAAATGCCTTGAGTATATACCACCAGCCGCAAGAAAAAATATCACAACTATACTGAAAGACGGCTTCCTTTGATCTAGCGGAGGCATTAAATAAATAAACAAAAAATATACGTCCCTGCGTAAACAGGGAATTTACTTAATGATACTCTCAGACAAAAAATTATGAGCTGGGATATCTTCTGTTCTTTTATGAGTGTGAGATACTCTCCATTAATGAACTGCCGAGAATGATTTTTTTTTAGCATAGTAAAGCCTTCTTTTACCAAAAGAGGTTTCTAAAATATTTATTTTTCTTTATCCACTTTTTTCAGATGTTCATTATCATTATCAAAAGGGGGAGATTGTCTAGTCCATGGAGTCGAACTCGACTCTTACAGAGGTAAACTTAATAAATTCGGAAAGGAATAATTAAACCTAAGTTATAAAAAGCAAATTTAGATAAGAAACTGCAATAAAAAGAAATTAAAATTTTATTAATTAAAACTTGATTTTTTTAAAAAGTAAAAATCTTTAAAATCAGAATCCAATGCAATGTCAGACGTAATTTTCATACCAAAAACCCATATTTATTAAAACTGATTTTTTTTTTTTAAGTTTAGGGTCTTTAATATCAGAATCCAATACTATGTCAGCAGTAATTTTCATACCCAAAAAACCCATACTTTTGTTTTCTAAATTCTCTGCATTCACATAATGTTTTATGGTTGAAATCGCGTCCACTACGCTTGGGAGCTATCCCATGGGGCTATGCGCATTAAAATCCCATGCATCAGTTTCGTTTGACATATAAAATCTTGCTAAAATGACTTCTGCTCCCCCACCCTTCTATATTAATCATTCCCACTAAAAAACCTGTTTGATTTGTGTCCATTTATTATTTTCTGATTCATTATTTCACATACTTTGGCATGTAGTCGCAACAAAATATTTCATTGTCGTTACATAATCTTTAATGTCAACTTAAGATAAGTTTATGGTTGATTTAACAACTGCCTCTGCTTTTTCACTAAAATTTACTCCAACATAGGTACGAATTCAACATATTTCAATATTCACCCCAGAGGAATAAAATTTTTTAATGATCTCTTTAATTTGTAATACTAGCTGGCTCTTGTGAGTAAACTTTTGAGGGCTTCTATGGCACTTCTCGAATCAGGATAGATGACCAACTCAAGACTTAGCTTATCTTCAATTGTTTTGATAATGTTATTTGCTAATAAAATGGCTGCTAACTCCAACGTAAATTCTAATGGTTCTGTTTATTATCAGAAATTATTCGATCTAATGATAATGTAGCACAGCCAATACCTGTCATGGATTTTGAGCCATCTGTAGATATTGCATAATGGGGACCTTTCCTGTAAATATGTTTTAAGGAATATTGTTTATAGTGATTCAGAGTATAATTATATTTCGTTGATGAATAAAAGAAGACGGGAGCATATTCTCGTTTCCTCCATGATCAAAAGAGAAGGAAAACATAGTTAATCAAGGGTCATTGTGATATTTGTAGACTGTAATAGTCTATTAGTGCTGATCCGAATTGGAGGTTCGCGACTGTTAATAAGTTCTGTATGTTACTAACGCTGAAAAACTTATTTGTTAAAGAAGTGGTGAATAGGATCTTCAAGACACTTCGCATTGTTACAAAATCTATAAGGAAAACCAAGAAGTTCGTCATTTTCCCTTAAAATTGAGCCGTTTGGGGAAAAATTTAAAGGCTCTGTCTTAACCCAAAAGTTTGTTGTGAATCTAAAGACTCATGATATCTTGAGATGCTGATCCATCCCTATATTGGACTACGATAGTCTCTTCTTTCCCACAGGCATTCCTACATTAAAGGATCAGTAGCCTGACGCATCACCTCCAATGCCTTCTATCAAAGACATCCTCTCCCACTAAACCTCCTCTCTCTGGACCATCGTTTACCTTAACTAGCCATCTAATTCTCTGCCTCCCTATGATCCCCTCCCCGTATTAGGTTCCTCCCAAGCGCTCCTCACTCCCTCCCCACCATACATCCTTAATACTTGCCCATACCATCTCAGTCATGACACTTATCACCTCTGTGATCTTTAACTGCTTGCCATTCTACTATTTCATCATTTTCCAATATTTCAAGTAGAGACATTCCAATAATCCACCACGGCATTCTCTTCTCTGTTCTTTCAAGCTTTACTTCTTTTAATCTAAGGGCCCACGTTTCCGATCCATATATTAACACCAGCTCTTATTAGTGTTACAAATCTTGACTTTTAGCTTGATTGTTATTTTCTTATCACATACCACTCCTGCTTACTCCCTCCACTTCGGCTTGTCTGCTTTTACTCTATTCTTAACTTCACCCTCACATCCTTCCTCATGACTTATAGTCGAGATCTAAAGTATCTAAATTGTGCCACCTATTCTATTACCAAGACTCTACTTTTATGTATGGCTATCCTGCCCTCACTTTCCTTACTGCTCACCATAACCTTAGCCTTATCCACATTTACCCTCAAGCCAACACCCTCCAAATGTTCCTGCCACTCTATAACCCCACTCTGTAAGTCTTCCTCAGTTTCAGCAGTAGTCACCAAATCATCTGCATATAGCAACTCCCACAAATATTCATTTCTAATCATTTTACCTAGCACTTCCATGATCAGCAAAAATAAAAACCCTAATCCCTGATGTAATTCAACACTAACTTCAAAGGTTTCGGTTTCCCTAACTGCTGTTATGACTTTTTTTTTATCTTTTTTTTTTTGGTGTGTGTGTGTGTGTGTGTGTGTGTGTGTGTGTGTGTGTGTGTGTGTGTGTGTGTGTGTGTGTGTGTCAACAACAGTAACCAACCTCTCTAATATGATTCACTCCTTTTAACAAGGCAAATTAATTTTCAAGTTCAAGGCAAATTAATTTTCAAGTTAACTGCAATAAACCGCGGAAAAGGCATCAATACTGATTGCCATCAAGGAACCTGAGCAATCTGATATAATATTGATATAACCGTGAATAGCAGCCATGAGATATATTTCCTTAAAGTGCTTTTCCAGAGGGGTTTTGAAATTCAAATCCACCGAAAGATCACATTCCATTAAACTAAAAGACTTAGTGTGATGATTTATTTATATATATATATAAAAATAAAAAAAATTACTGTACGAAAAAATATTTCATAGCTTATAAAACGTATTTATATAAACAAAAATAAATAGTTAAGACCCAAATATTTACTTGTATCTGAATAAAAACTCATCATATTTGACAATTTCATCTAAAAATTCCCAAATAAAACGAGTACAATTACTCCCTTGTAGTATTGTAAGAATAAAACTTATAACAAAAATGAACAGATAAAACAATATTACTGAAATGAGTCTTTAATCCTTTTAAAACAAGAAGTTTTCCTAATAATGAAGTTATGTTCATAAAAACGGACATATCTTGAAAAAAAAAAAACGAAGTTATACGAAGTTATGTGAAGTTATTTCAATAAAAACTGCTATATCTTCATACAACCGGATATATCTTCATAAAAACATATATATGTTCATACAAAACTAATTTAGGTTCATAAAACAGAGTATGTTAATAAAAAAGAAGATATGTTCATATAAAAGGAAGTTGTGTGCATAAAAACGATGTCTAGAGTGGCAACGACATAAGCAAGCATCAATTAATCCCTCTCTCCATCTTCGCCACGACACCAAACTTCGAAAATTGCAAACGAGTTTTCACGGGCTCAGAAGTAATTCCACTCAATCGGGCTCACCAAAGTTACTTCGGCAGCGTTTTAATTAATACGAGATCAAAGTTTGCTTCCAAGGCTAAATAGCCCGGGACGAGAGAGGGAATAAAGATGTTTTCCAAATCTTCTTGGGGAAATTGATTTTCAAAAGAAAGTTCACTGAGACGGAAGGTTAATTGATTTCGATTTGCCAAAATATATGGCCAATACATATACATGAAAGATAATCTCTCGCTTTTAAACAACAGCAAATAAAACAACAACAACAACAACAACAACTACTACTACTACTACTACTACTACTACTACTACTACTACTACTACTACGTCACGAGCAATGTATTGAAGAGTGAAATCCACAGTATCATTCTGTCAAAATAAATGAAAATTTACAAAAAAGTACTTTCAAGATTCTGTTTAACTCTCCTCATCAATAATATGGTTGATAATGAGTTGAACACAAAAGCTCTCTAAAATATGAAACCGAAAAGATTACTGTGGATTTAATTATCATGATGATGATGATGATGATTCAGATTCGACAAGAGGCCAAGCCCAAATGTGATAAGCCAAAAAATCTATTCACATATTAGCAACATTCAACTTAAAAATTAATCCCTTATACTAAACAAAGTATAATAGTCAACTAAAGGTGAGTAATCTCGAGATACATACGGCAGAAGAGAATACAAAGAAAATGTAATTGCTGAAAATCATGTTGATAAAAACAAACAAAAATATTCCCCGAACTTTGTAAAACCAGAAAACAAAAAGCGGAGAAAGGAACTGATCAAATAATAAAACCCGATAAAAAAAAAAGACTAGCTACTCATGAGTATGCTATAAATTTTCCGCAATATTTTCTTTGGCATTCTGTGATCAAAACTAGTCAATGCTTGGTAACGTCTGAACATCATTGGACAATGCATGTGCATTTGTCCATGTTAGTTAGCAACTTCAATTAAGCAAATGATCATAATACCCTGACCTAGATTATAAAACTATGTCCCTGTATTCTCTCTCTCTCTCTCTCTCTCTCTCTCTCTCTCTCTCTCTCTCTCTCTCTCTCTCTCTCTCTCTCTCTCTCTCTCTCTCTCAATAAACTTTGATATGGCAGAAAAAAAAAACACTGCTCTATAACATGACCAATTATCATTAGACGGAGTTTCTTCGTAAATCTCAGGTCAATTAACCTTTACAGAGTTCATTCCTCCGTCAAAAAAAAAAAAATCTTTCCCCAAGGTTCTTTGCTCTTCCATACAAGACATTATAGTTTCTTCTGTCTTTTAATGTGAACAAAAATTAATTATACCAGTTAGGATATTTCTTTTACAAATGATTTTATGAAACTTCTCTTTCTTACAGTAGCATAAATGAGAAAGAAAAATAATAAGACCACTCGTGCTAGTTTCTCTTACAATGAAATCGCAAATCTTCTTTCGCATAACTCAGAACACTAATGACATAACAACTTCACAATAATTGAGACCGTATTTACATCATGAACTCTGCACTGAGAGTTCATGACAATCAAAAGCAGGAATAAAAGACGAAGGTTGAATTTCTCTATATCATGAATATGTTGTTAATCAAAGTTCCAACTTAGATTAAAGATTAAAGGTCTTAGTTTCCATTTAAATTTCCTCAGAACGTCAGCCAAGCAGCCAAAAACCCATGGCATTAACCTTCCCAGCCTAAACTCACAAACCGAGTGAGTGTGTGTGTGTGTGTGTGTGTGTGTGTGTGTGTGTGTGTGGTCGGGGAAATGGGATTCGAAGAGTAGGGGTTGCTTTGATGCTGGCCAAGTTATAACGAAGGCATTTCATCTTTGATTCAAAAGCTAGGGAAACCAATGGGAAGGATACTGGAGTTTGATTAAAAAGATACAAACACAGAATAAAAAACTCACTAGACTTATATATATATATATATATATATATATATATATATATATATATATATACTTACATACATATGTATGTATGTATGTATATAATACATATATATATATATATATATATATATATATATATAATACATATATACAATATATATGCATATAATACATATGCATGTATATATATATACTTATATTTATACATATATATATATATATATATATATATATATAAATATATATGAATGAGAGAGAGAGAGAGAGAGAGAGAGAGAGAGAGAGAGAGAGAGAGAGAGAGAGAGAGAGAGAGAGAGAGAGAGAGAGCACGCGTTTTGCTTTTTTAACTGGTGTCGATTTTTATGAAGCTAGTCATTGAGGGGACGAATGTAAAAAAGTTCAAGATGATGGAAGCACACGAAGAAAGAATGAAAAGTCCTGAGATGTTGCATTAAGCCGGTAAGAGCTCGGCCCTCTAGGATACGCGTAGTATCTCTCTAATTGAAGGCAGCTTACTTTTACGCTGATAAATTATAAAGTTTTAGTTAACGTAGAGGATAATGGAAAATAAAATGAGATTGTTAGAGAGAAGTTTCCTTTGAATATGTGGAGACTTTTCGGAGTCTATAAAAAAATACGTTTACCGTAATGCCATAAAAGAGAGCTAATGATGTAGAGGAACATTTTACTTATAATTAGTGAGAGATCATTTTCTCATGAAAATGTTTTCGAACAGGAGAATTACATTTTTAATCTGAGAAATTGAAATGTAATACAGGACTTAAAACGCCAAGCTGCAGGGCAATATTTATGGATATCTGATATAATGGAATTACTAAAAGTTTTCCAAAACTGCCCAGAAGGCGACAGGAGAGAGAGAGAGAGAGAGAGAGAGAGAGAGAGAGAGAGAGAGAGAGAGAGAGATTTTCAAAGTGGATGAATAAGCTGAATAAAAGAATGCTTTCAAGATCGAGAATTAATAAATTCCTGCTAGCCAATGGTGATTGACTTCTTACTAACGAATTTATTGTGTGGTTCTCTATCTCTAGGGGGTTATTTCATCCTTCATTCAGAAGTTTAAAAACGTGACATATATACGTTTTATGTAAATAGAATACGATTTAAACCTTCCATTAAAAAAGTATTCACGAGTCTATATTTTTTTATCTAAAAACATATTTAGATAAATAGTAAAAATTGCAATTGTAAATACAGTATATGTAAATTAAAAATTATGTTAATATACGAAGATGTATATAGGTTATGAATTGTAAGATTGAAATAGTGCATTTCATAATAAAAAGAAAAACTAAACATCAGCTGCTAACAACTCTAGGTGGTTGACGTTCTTCTATACCATTCACGAATCCTTTAATTCAGTAGGGTTAATGTTATAAATTCAAAAGGAAAATGAACCTTAGAAAGGCCACTCTATAACTTATTTTGAGGATTGAAGGATCTTGATGAAATGGATATCCACTCGATATTACTCAGGCTAAAAAAAAAACGATCATAATAAAGATGATGACAACTAAAAGGATAACAATTTTTATGCAATGACACGTTGTTTATACATACATATATATATATATATATATATATATATATATATATACACACATATATATATATATATATATATATATATATATATATACATACTGTATATACAGTATATATATATATTACACACCGCATATTCTTACCCATAGCATTAAAACCCAGTCTGAAAGCTGTTATAGAGTCTGTGAGATAAGCTCTCTCAACATTTGCCTATATAGAAGTATGCAAAAGGAAAGTACATTTGCCCACACTCAAGTACATTACATAAAGTTTTTATGATTCGAGCTTGCATTTCTCGTATTTGATGTTATCATACTTTTTAACGAAAGATTAAATCGATAACAATATATAATAAATAATCAAAATAATAATTATTATTATCGTTATTATTATCATTATCATTAATAGGGGAGCACATTCACATTAATATTTTAGATTAATGATAGAACTAATAGTACTGCCTTTCCCTACGCTATTGTCCGTGACTCTTGTTGGCAATACCCTTGAATACTTCTTTCTAAAATTAATAATTTCATCTATATCTTCATGTTGGCTATGGAAATTATGAAAAAGACGAACTAGAAAGTCAATAAAACAGAAATGATATGAAAGCTAAAGTGAGGAGGTAGCAACAAAGGAGTAAGACCTAAAGAGCAAAGACTCAAACAGAATAAATTGTGGAGAAGTCCTCGGGCAATGAAGTCAGAATGTATGGAGAGAGAGAGAGAGAGAGAGAGAGAGAGAGAGAGAGGAGAGAGAGAGAGAGAGAGAGGAGAGAGATTCTTTCATTAATAATAAGACGGGAAAAGTTTTAATAAAAGACTTTATCATTCTCAGCCTGGAAAAACCTCTAGAGATGGAGGAAATGAATATTAAAGATAAGGTAAAAATATACCAATGATGGTTTAAATTAAAATCTCAAAGGGATGATAAATTGCCATTCGGTTTTTGGAGAGATTTAAAAAAGAAAAGAGAAAAGAACCGAATGTAATGTACATGTAGTTGCCCAATGATATTAGTGAAAATATTCATGCAATTATGTTTCGCATAAAATCAACGTACCATAGTTGATGACGTAATAAAAATGTGACCACGCTGTTAGTCGACGTCATCCTAAAATTGCGGGTACTAACTGGAAATATTAAAAGAACTTTCTTGGCCTACCTTTCTTTGGGTAAAAGACGTACAGTTGGTTCTATACTGTATATCCTGTTATCCTGTGTGTGTATTATATATATATATATATATATATATATATATATATATATATACATATGTATTTACATATATATTATACATACATAAAATTATATATATTATATATAAATACAAATATACATATCTATAAAACATATATATATACTTATATATAAGCGTAAATATATATATATATATATATATATATATATATATATATATATATATATATATATATATATATATATATATATATAAAACAGGTCTCTTCCCCACTTTTTGTACACATTCTGCTTCCTTCAAATTCATCCATTACAAGACTTGCCTCTATTCTCAAAATATCATTATTTACTACATTGATTCCCTGAGAGAGAGAGAGAGAGAGAGAGAGAGAGAGAGAGAGAGAGAGAGAGAGAGAGAGAGAGAGAGAGAGAGAGAGAGAGAGAGAGAACCTGCAGGACCTTTCACATAAATATCAATGAAATGACACCTTAAATCAACCGTTATCAACAGTATCTACATTTTTACTGGTTTCCATTATACTTATGTCCATCCTTTTGCTCATATTCATACATTCCTTTTTTCTTATTATTATTATAATTATTATTATAACTTCCTAAGGTACAATCCTAGTTGGAAAAGAAGTATGCTATAAGCCCAGGGGCCCCAACAGGGACAATAGCCTAGTGAGGAAAGGAAACAAGGAAAAATAGAATATTTTAAGAAGAATAACATTAAAATAAATATTTCCTATATAAACTATAAAAACATTAACAAAACAAGAGGAAGAGAAGTAAGATAGAATAGTGTGCCTGAGTGTACCCTCAAGCAAGAGAACTCTAACCCAAGAGAGAGTGGAAGACCATGGTACAGAGGCTATGTTACTACCCAAGACTAGAGAACAGTGGTTTGATTTTGGAGTGTCCTTCTCCTAGCTAAAGAGTCTCTTCTACCCTTACCAAGAGGAAAGTAGCCACTGAACTATTACAGTGCAGTAGTTAACCCCTTGGGTGAAGAAGAATTGTTTGGTAAACAGTATTGTCAGGTGTATGAAGACAGGGGAATCTGTAAAGAACAGGCCAGACTATTCGGTGTATGTGTAGGCAAAGGGAAAGTAAACCAGAACCAGAGAGAAGGATCCAATGTAGTACTGTCTGGCCAGTCAAAGAACCCCATAACTCTCTAGTAGTAGTACCTCAACGTGTGGCTGGTGCCCTGGCCAACCTACTACCTCATCATGCTAATCAATATTCTACCATCTCCAATCAATAACTATTTCCACATTTCATTCATTACCCACTGTCCTTTCCTACACATTTTACAGTCCATTATATACCTTGTCAAATCGTTAATTCATGAAAATACAAAGCCGCCATGAATACACAATACAATTGTCTGTTTCTACTCTAATTGAGTCTTACTTACGTCTACATATTTTTTTTACTCAACAAATTCGAATCTATACCATGTATCATCAATACCGACCACATTGACTCTTGATCAATTGCATCAGAAACTGAATATCACTAGAGCTGTTTCACTTTATATTAAAACTTCCAATATAAATATTATTGCTTCACATCAAACACCTGATGTGTCACCTTCATCCTTTCCAAAGCCGTAGTATTCTCTCCTATCAATAACTCTGTCTTTCTCTATCAATAAAAATACCCTTCATGGAAGTGAATATCAAAGCTGAATGAGAATAAAAGGTTGGAACTGTTGTATATACATTGCCTGCGCATGCGTGATAAAAATAAGAACAGGTTAAGAAATTTGGACCTAGTAGAAGGTAGATAAAGCTGAAAGGATGAATCCGATTTATTCTAAATGGTTCAGGACTTTGGATAGAAAGACAGAATGTACTGTAGGTGAATATTGTTTTTTCTTTTTAAATATAGGACAATATTGCAACACAGAAGAGTGATGGGTAGTGTAGTGGGTTTGCCATAGAAGGGTTTACTAGTTTACTATATAGGACATACGAAATGGGGTTTAACGTGCAACTGATGAGTCATTTGTGTAGCTTTATGAAGCCTCTATTGCTGTGAAACTTTTCTATAACTGGGTTTATCCATATTTTCTAATAAAGCAGTATGAATGGGACAGTGATTGATGCTATATCTTTTCCAAAAGACACTCCTTGTTTGGGTAGAAAAAACCTAATATGTACGATCATAGATATATTCTAGACTAGCCTTCCGGCTAGTAAAGTGGTAACGTATACGCCTAGCATTCGCTTGGCACCAGATCGATCCCCACCCGGGACCGTGAGTTTAAGCTGTTTACTGGGGAGGCCACTGCTGTGGGTGGAAACAGGGGGGGGGGGGCCGCTTGCCCGGCTGAGATTCTGGCGAGTATCTATTCTGATGAAACTGGAACCAGATACTTTTAACACCTTTATAAGCACAAACACATACACACATATATAAATACACACACACACACACACATATATATATATATATATATATATATATATATATATATATATATATATATATATATATATAATAGTATACCCGAGCCGTCAAAAGTGACGTTTGCATACGATTTAGCTCTTCCAACCCCCCCCCCTTCCCCTTCCCTATCTACAACCCGTTGGTTCGGCAATTTGTGGGGGCGTGTTGTTTCCGAGCATATCCCTCGGGGTACCTCCACTAACCAGGTTATGATTATGTCCTCTCCCCCTTGAATGTCACAAGAAATTATATATATATATATATATATATATATATATATATATATATATATATACACACACACAAGCATTTGCTCCTTATGGTATAAGGGAGTTGTGTGTGTGTATCTGTATACATGAATAGGTTATTTTCACCAAAAATTAGGTCACTGAATGAGCCATCAAGCAGCATTACGGAGAACAGTCATGACCCCTGGCCCTGAGGTTCATTTTACAATATCCCTGAAAATGCTTTTAATTGCCAATACCGACAGGAGGTTATTTATGTAAATTATGTTGGTGTATTTCATAAGGTCACAGAGTTAGGCAATTGCCGTCATCGAGAGGCATGAATTATTGTAATTGAAATTCAATTAGTCAGACCAAAGCCAAATGAGAACGCTATTCGGCCATGTCATTGATCGCCCGCGATTACATTGTCATTGCTTGTTTCGCTGTAGGCACAGCAATCGAGAGGGTTTGTGGATTTCATGTAATCCAGACTAATATTACAGTACGTTTCGTATCATTTATTATTATGGAAAATATACACACTTCTGAATGGAAGAACCCTTGCGGAAATCAAAGTTAAGCTACTTAATATAAATGAAAACGACCATATATGAAAGAAGCTCGGATAAAATGCAGAAAAACTAGTGACATGAAACAATGAAGATATATATTCAAGCAAACAATAACAGAATTATAAAAAAATCGATGAAAGTAAATCGATAATTAATCCCTATATCATGCTATATGTATGGTTAACGCGAATTTTCTGTCCCATATCAACTTATACTAATTCATTTACGCTTCCGAGTAATTTCACTGAATATTTTCCATTTAACAGACTTGTTCCCTACCAGTGATTCCAATATTTCTAATACTAATGAAAATTTCTGCATCTACTTCAGAACAGTAATTGCTATATTAGATTCCTTAATTGGTCATTGAGGTTGCTGCAAACTCAGCTTTCAAAACGTTATATGCCTAACTAAATTTTGACATTGCCAACTGACGGTCAGTAATGATGAGAAAATTAATGTTACTTTAAACGTTTAAAAGGCCACTCATGAATGACAGAGGCAACGGACAGACACATTTCCCTATCAAGCAGGACAATGTCCTAGAGACTGAACACATTACATATGATCAGCGGCCAAGCCCCCTCTCCACCCAAACTAGGACAAAGGAGGTCCAGGCAATGGCTGCTGATGCCTCAGCAGATAAGATCTATTGGCTACCCAAGCCCTCATTCTTGGCTCACAAGGATGGATGAGGTTGCAGCGACCAAAGGAACTAACGAGTTAGAGCGGGATTCTAAGCCAAGTCAGGCAATCACCAGGTAAGGACGCTACCACCAGGCCACCACATATGTTACATAAATAAGACAACCTCATCAAGAGATCAGTAAAATTGTCTAAAATAGTTGTATTGTTGTCTAGAACTTCATGAAACATATAACTGACATATGTCTAAGAACTTCTTGTGCGGTGGTGGTGGTTTTTTTTTTATTTTTTTTTTTTTTTTGTAAATAGGTACTATTTTTAATCTACTCTTAGTGCAGTCGGTTTGTATTGTGTTTCTAGAAGGTCTTGACCTATCTTTTTTCATAGTCTACATTTTTCATTCAACTGTACTATTCTTGAAATTGAAATTGTGAAATTTGTGTAGTTATTTCTTCCTCCCATCTGGCCCTTCACAGCAAAATTGAGATGTTGCTTGTTTTAACCGTTTTAAAACGTTTCAAGAATGCAGTTTCTTCTTCTTGATCTTGACCCAAGCTCATACCACACCTAAGAAATTATAGGTTGCCTAACTTCGTAAAGCTTATAGTTACACCGTATTTGTTCAGTAGCCACTTTCCACTTGGTAAGGGTAGAAAAGATTCTTCAGCTTTGGGAAGCAGCTCTTCTAGGAGTGCACTCCAAAATCAAACCATTTTCCTCTAAGTATTGAGTAATGCCATAACCTCTGTACCATGGTCTTTCGCTTCCTTGGATTAGAGTTCTTTTGCCTAAGGGTACACTCAGGCATACTATTCAATATTTTCTTTCTTACTTTCCTCACTGGGCACTTTTTCCCTGTTGGAACCCTTGGGCTTATAGCATTCTGCTCTTCCAACAAGGGTTGTAGCTTAGCTTAGCTTAGCTAGTAGTAGTAGTAGTAGTAGTAGTAGTAGTAGTAGTAGTAGTAGTAGTAGTAGTAGTAGTAGTAGTAGTAATAAAAACCCTTTAAGATAACATCCCCCTTTAAAAGGTTTTTGGTTAAAAGGACTCTTGAAAGCATTTTTTTTTTCTTGATGACATACGATTTTACCCTCGTCTGAAGATTTCCCATCTGGCAATCTCTCAAAAGCTATTCCAAAGAGTCTCTTAGTATCCGAGGCTCTGATGTACCTCGGCTTCACATAACCCGGAACCAGGGATAAATTATTTCTTTCACTGCAGAACCATGTACCATCATCCGGTCAGCATTTATCGATCTCGATGCATGTACTTATATTCTTCAACAGTGCAATTGCTGATCTAGTTTACATTATCGTATTGATTTGATTGTAGAGCTTTCTCTTACTTTATTCAAACAATTTCAAATGCAATTTCTCTGTAGATGTTTACTTTAAAACTGGCATTATTACAATGCTATTAGACTCAACATTTAAAGCTTGCTCGATTACAACAACAACAATACAAATAATAACAGCAACACAAAAATGATAACAGCAACAAAATTATAATACCCTCGTTTTCAGTAACAATTACTTCATTTGAAGGTCTCTAAAAACGACCCTTCTCTGTATTTAGAGAGAGAGAGAGAGAGAGAGAGAGAGAGAGAGAGAGAGAGAGAGAGAGAGAGAGAGAGAGAGAGAGAGAGAGAGAGAGGGGCGCTTGACACCAACCCATGAATTAAAAATATTACTCACGACCTGGACTACAAATTACTTTTTTTTATTATTTGCTAATTAATAATTGTTGCGCTCTTTTGGAAATAGTCCATACAAAACCGAAAGCAAGAAACTACTATCAAATAAAAAAGTTACAAAAAAACAGAAATGACGATGATAAAAGATATCTTAAATATTGGAGAAGAAACAAAAAACATGGATTACAACATATTGATTATAAAGAAATAATCTGAACAGCTGAAAATGATGGAGAGAAAATGTGAATTGAACGAAGATAAATTAATCTTAAAATCAAATTTAGAAAATAACCAGAATATCAATAATAATAACTGGATCTCAACTATACCACCAATAGGAATAGAAACATATCCAACTTCCATAAAGGCAAAAGGAACAATATACCTTTGCAATTAGAAATTAATTTTTGAGAGTCGCACTCCAATCGTCAGGAACCGTTTCCCTTGGCGTATAATGAGCGTCAATCATAAGGCTTATAAACGCATGCAATCTGCCTGCCTTAAAAAGATAACATAAATGAAATCAAATGGGGACAACAGGAAATCGAAAAACTTTTTTCATCATACTAATGCTAGGAGGGAAAAATAATTTTCATATCGAATTAAACATCATTATGAGATGTTCAGATTTATAGTTTATTCATAGTCGATAAATTGGTTTTTGTGGGGGGGATGGGGTTGGAGAGAGGGGTGGTGATTTATATAGTGTATTACCAGGTGTTTTGCACGCTAATGTACAGTAGAAGTGGTCGATTTTCTATAACGTGTGTGTTTATGGATGTCTGTGAGCATGATCACCACATATTAAGCTGTTTACCCTATCTGATTGGTATCTATTGTGCCAGGAGACTAAGACAATGGATCATAACAGATTATTTTGTTTAATTTTTTATTATGCAAAATATATCATGACTGAAAATTATTATATGGAAAATGATTTTGCTTCTCTTACCAAAAAATCCCTTTTCAAATGACGATAGTTCCATACATTTTCCATTAGCATGCTTCAGTTATCTTGAGATTTACTATCAGTATTTAGCTCAGAGGATTCTTGAGTATTAATAGGAACATCAAAAATAACGCAAAAATGTCAGATGTCAAAATACACTAAAATAACAGTTAAGTAAACATGAAAGTCATGGACGAAAACGATTTTTGAATATCTTATAATTTTAAAAAAAAATTGAAAAGTTTTTAAATATCTTATAACTTGAAAAAATTCTAATTAAAAAAAAAAAATATGTTATCACATTACGAGCAGGCAGAAACCATAATATCACAAGACAAGCTGTAACCTTTGTTGGAAAAACAAAATGTTACAAGCTCAAGGACACCTCCAATCCCCACAGGAAAAGCAACCTAACACGGAGAGAAAATGGGGAAAAGAATAAAACTACAAAAAAGGAATATATTACAATCACTAACAATGTTAAAGCGATAAGTTAACATAACCCGTAGAACTATAGTCCATTTCTTTTAGCGAGGCAGATTTGCGCCGATTCGCAGCGGTGCCCTTTTAGCTCGGAAAAGTTTCCTGATCGCTGTTTGGTTAGAATTATCTTGTCCAACCAATCAGCGAACAGGAAACTTTTCCGAGCTAAAAGGACACCGCTGTGAGTCGGTGCAAATATGCCTCGCTAAAAGAAATGGACTATAGAACAGATTGACATGTCTCTTTTCACAGTTTAACAAATTAAAATATAAAAACATACCAATCCCCTCAGACGGATATAGGGAGTTAAATGACAGGACAGGATTAGAAATGAAACTATAAGAGAGATTACACGAGGGCCATTTGTGGATGAGATCATGATGAGGGTTAGATGGAGATGGTTTGGGCATGCTCTCCCCACTCCCTAAAAGAGATTAGTTCACCAAACGTTTAACTGGGCACCATAGGTCACCAGAGAAGTTGGAAGACTCATATCTACCTGGCTTAGGACTATGAAGCGCGAAGTAGTAGCTGATGAATGGCGGATACTGAATTGAAACCTCAAGATAGAGACGAGTGGCGAAATCTAACCGAGCCCTTTTGCGTCAATAGGCGTAGGAGGAGATGATGATGAAAATGATAAACATAATAGAAAAAAGGAAAGGTTATTAGGCGCATCGCCACCATTTGGTAATGATGCTGCAACGCCTCGTGTAATCTGGATGGGAAATTCTCTCTAGTTATAGAAGTATAGGTAAATGTGTTCACTGATTAACGTCCGGTACTGGAACTCGTTTTGTAAAACTACTAAAAACAATGATAAACTGAAAAATTCAAAATATCACATTCCATACAGGGCTGTATGAAGCCTCTTGGCTAAAAATAATATCAATTTAATGAGTATGGTAAAGTATGAACATCACAAATGTCCCCCATTTTTACCAATATAGCATACGGTAGAAAGACGAGTCCGAAAGAGGAAGATGGCCGAAACAGGTCGTTGGAGTTAGGGAAGTACCAATAGTTACGAGAATGTATTTTGAATTGTATTAAAAAGTTAAAGTTGCGGGTTTTAGGTCTCCACAGAGACGATTTACATCGTCCTCCTCGGGCGACCATTAGCCAGCAGGGACTATCACTAGTCCCCTCTAACCTCCCCCCCAGGCGCCACGTGGAAGTAGATGTAATCGGCTGAATTAAGTTATACAGGTAAACTACCCCCCGGTAAAAGGTCTCACGGTATTCGCGTCCCTGGCGGGGACCGAACTCGGAACCTCTATAATAGAGATTCGCGACGCTACCAACCTTGCTATCCGGAGTAGAAGAATGGAAGCGTAACAGAAAATTGCTAGATTACTCTAACTATAAATACATTCCAGTTCGGCCTGGAAGTTCCTTACGAGACAAAAACTGATGATCATCCCTACTCTAAGGGGTAGTGCCATCAGAACACATCACGCAGTGTACTGTAATCATTCACTACACCTACAGTCTCTCTTCATTAGCAATATAGCATGCGATAGAACGATGAGAGTCCGAAAGAGAAAGTTGGTCGAAACAGGTCGTCGGAAACAGTAAAGAGTGAATTAGGAAAATACGCTCGAACATGGAAAGTATCTTTCGAGAGATTAAGTTTGATGCGGACGAGATGGGTTTGCTCTTCCTTTTTAGGCAAACGAACTGCTCCGGGATTTAATGCCAGATCCATTGCTTTGATGATGAACGGTACACAATTAAATGAGAAGTTACTAGTTGTTAACATTCGGACCAGGATATATATTTACATTTTTGTAATGAAGACATAGAGCTAATAGCAGCTGCCTGAAAAAAATTTTAATATCTAATCAAGTACAGTAGCCAAATTCCAATTTCTGATATGAAGGGAAAAAAATAAATTTAATAAAATACTTAATTATTTACAAGGCCAGACATTTCAGAAGAGAATGAATGATATATGACTTGAATTGATTATGTACAATGACCAAATTTTTATATCTAAATGAAAGTGGAAGAAAAAGTAGTATCGTTTTCATTGCCATTATCTGCTTTAGTCTACACTGTTAATAAAAACCGTAATTTTAATCAGAAATTCTCCTAAAAAATATAATGTTCTCAGCCGTATTTCAGTAAATACAGGCGACCGTATTTTTACCCTACTTTGTTATAATCTTTTACAGGTTGGTACCCGTATCACTCCTTATCCATTCCATCTTATTTCTCTCCTCTTGATATTTTGAAGTTTTTATAGTTTATATATAATAGATTTATTTCAATGTTATTATTCTTAAACTTCTTTTGTGGTATATTTCATTATTTTCCTTTTTTCACAGCTATTTTCCCTGTTGGAACCCCTGGGCTTATACAGATAAGTTCTACACAGATAAGTTCTATTTAACACATATAAAACACATTATAACGTGGATTTTAGATATCAAAAGACTAATTAACTTTCTTCAGAAATATAAAAATTCAATCAAAATAAATACTCACTTTATACAGACCGCATGTTCTAAAGGAGGTTAAAATGAGAAATATAAGTTAAGTACTAATATCATAATCATGAGATAATTTAATATGAATTATAGTAGTTTTCGAATACATTCTTCAATACATATTTAGCGAGTATGAACAAAAATGGTAATCTGGACATGGCAGGGTTTTTTTTTTATCATTACTTGCCCAAATATAATAGTGATTTAGAACAAGCCTAAAAGGCAATCAACTTGATAGGAAAACTTCACATATTAGAATGCCGAAATAATAAAAACAAAAAAAAGAGCGAATGAAAACATTTCTTTTTCAGAAAAAAACAACAACAACAACAGAGGGGTAAAGCATAAAGCAAAATTATCATTATGAAACGCAATGCGTACATGTACTGTATATAAGCTAACTTTATCTGCAACTTATTCGTTAGCTCATTTGTTCACTCCTGACCCCTGTATAAGTAATGATAATCTTTGGCCGAGCTCAAGAAGGAAAAAAGTGTCGCCTAGATCCCTCTTATATTACCCCATCTTTATGACATTATGTTTGAAAATATCATGACAACCTGTGCCATGAAGATGACCATTAATAACACTGCCAATTAAACCCATGACAGTGGGGATATCTTAACGTGAAAAAAGGGTTTGCGTATCGCCATGATCAGCAAAGCTGTACTAGCCAGTGCCACCCATACTTGGTTGCTTTGCTGTGAGCGATCAGACGAAAATCTCCCACCAACACCAAGCTCCACTGGCTAGCGTGGTGATAAAAACTGGCCAAACCACGGAAATTAATTGACAAGTCTGAGTCATTTGTCTTGCATTGGACTAGAAACGGCTACATTTGTTGCTGTTGTCATTTTGAGCCAAACTAATAGTATAAATTTAACTGAAAAAATGCTGTTTACAAGACTAGACACACGTAAAACGTCTTCGAAAATAAAGGGGAGTTCAGGCATACTTTAATGTTGTCCGGGATACTAATCACCTTGAAAAGCAAAGAGGCCGCATAAAAATGTAAGCGGTGACTGGTATCAAAGAAACGGGACTGAAATTAACAACCAAACTTCGACTAAAGGTATATTGTTACATGCCTCGGAACATATACGAGTTCTATGGGAAGGGCGGAGATTTTTTATGTAATCATTATAGTCTAGCCTACATATTCACCTCCCTATAGAGGACCAGGAATGAAAAGAGCTGAGGGGAAAAGGGGCGGATTAAAAATGTGTTTTCCAGCATAACACGTCAACTGTACTGAAACAAAGTGCCCATATCTTAAATAAAAGGTGTATCAAAACGTGGAGAGTAAAATGTTGCTTTTAATTGAACTCGCATCAGAGGAAAGCATAACACCAAAGGAAGGTCTATTTGTAGACTGGAAAATCCCAGGGACAACGCATAAGAATACCGAAGGCTGATGACATATGGTAGTTAGTTAATTATTGACAATAACTATTACATTTTTATACAGATGCAAGTATATATTTCTTTTTTTATTTATTACATTCAGTAAATGAAATAAGGGGTAAAGATACTACATTAATTAAAGATTGACCATTATGATCTTTTAACTGTTCATTGGCTTTATTCATTTATTCAACTCTAGTTGGAAAGGCATGATACTATAAGCCCAAGGGCTCCAACAGGGAAAAATAGCCCATAGTGAGAAAAAGGAAACAAAGAAATAAATAAACTGCAAAAGTAGTAATAACAATCAAAATGAAACATTATAAGATAACTAATAACATTAAATTAGATCTATCATATATAAACTAAAAAAAAAAATCATAAAATCAAGGGGAAGAGAAACAAGAGAGAAAGAGCGTGCCCGAGTGTACCCTCAAGCAAGAGAATTCTAACCCAAGACAGTGGAAAACCATGGTACAGAGGATTACATTTGTACCTTTTCCCCCTAAAAGGAATAGGTACATAAAATGCTACACACCACAGTCTATCATCAAGTATTTTTAAAATGAGGTTGGCAGTCCTCGTCCACATAACCATAGCAACAAACCATCACAGGCAGCTACAAGAATTTTCTAAGAGGGGTTGCACTCCCCGACTATCTCAACGCCATCCTGTTCGTAATACTAGGCATGCAGTTAATTCTAATAGCCAGGCCTTCTCCATCATGAGGCTCAGTACTACACAGTATTCTAGAAGTTTTATTCCAGATGTGACCAAGTTGTGGAATGATCTTCCTAATCGGGTAGTTGAATCAGTAAAACTTCAAAAGATCAAACTTGCAGCAAATGTTTTTATGTTGAACAGGCTAACATAAGTCTTTTTATAGTTTATATGATATATCTGTTTTGACGTTGTTACTGTTTGTAAAATGATTTATTGTTTATTTGTTCTCATTTATTTATTTCCTTATTTCCTTCCCTCACTAGGCTATTTTTTCCTGTTGGAACCCTTGGGCTTATAGCATCTCGCTTTTCCAACTAGGGTTGTAGCTTGGCTAGTAATAATAATAATAATAATAAAGCTCTCTACCCATCACAGACGATTAACTTCCAGGTAACTCATCATCATATCATCTCATCCTATGCCTATTGACAAAAAGGGCCTCGGTTAGATTTCGCCAGTGGTGGGTAGCATTTTATGTACCCATTTTTTTTAAAGGGAGAAGGGTACGGATGTAATCCACTTACAAGTGGCATGTCTAAAGCCAATAAACAGTTAAAACAACAACAATTATTTAATCTAGGATCTTTATCCCTATATGATTTACTAAATGTGATAAATAAAAAATTAAATGTATATTTGCAACTGTATAAAAATAATAGTTATTGTCAATAACTAACTATGTCAACAGCCTTCGATATTCAGGTAACTAGATATCTGAAAAAGTTAAAACATTTGCAAATACAACATAGAACATGCCTGGCCTAAAGCGTTCTGCTTCATCGGGGAATCAAACACTATCCATTTGCTTGGGATAAGAATATCATGATCAAAGATTATTTGTTTCTGCAACTTTAATATTATCTTACGTTCGTTTAGGGTTTTGTGTTGCAAAGTAATTCGATTAATTCAGTGTTGTAAATATGTTAGGGACATGGTGGTTAAATTTTGACGAGCTGAAGTAACTATCAACATAAACGAGAATTATTTTGTGAAACTTAAAGAACTCCTTTCAACTTTAGAAGTGAGAATATACTTTGAATCATCACAAAATGATGGCCAATGATATACTCTCCCTGTTACTCATATTTTTCTGCATTCCTCAAAACATCCCTTTTAAGCTTCCGTTGCTGTAATTTTAAATCATTCTTCGTATTACAATTATTTATAACGTGCGATTTTCTAGCCTTGTTTCAAGCGTTGAAGCGTGATAGAAACTGCGACTATATCATAGTGTTCGTGTATCATGTTACAAAATTCTCTCTCTCTCTCTCTCTCTCTCTCTCTCTCTCTCTCTCTCTCTCTCTCTCTCTCTCTCTCTCTCTCTCTCTCTCTCTCTCTCTTATATATATATATATATATATATATATATATATATATATATATATATATATATATATATATATATATATTTGTATATATATCATTTAATACATTTAACCAAAATATAATATAAAAGATGAAAGAGACAAGAAGTTTCTGCGCTAATGGACTGAGCACAAAATATATGAACGACCAACTAAAGTTATGAGTCTGCTGTTGGTCAACTATGAGAATAAATGAAGCCAGTACTTGTATAAGGAGTAGGGTGACATGGAAATGGGAGACACAAAGGATAGCACAGATGACTTATAAAGAATGTCAGGGAATGGGAAAAAATAATAATAAAACTCATGCTTCAAGCACTGGTGACGTAAGGCGATTGCGAGGTAACTCGAGCACAAAAATTTATACTTTTTGTTGATTTCTACTAAGAGAGAGAGAGAGAGAGAGAGAGAGAGAGAGAGAGAGAGAGAGAGAGAGAGAGAGAGAGAGAGAGAGAGCAAAGTTCAGGTGAAAAAGTTTTTCAATTAAGGCTTAAGCTTTGTCAAGGATTTACATAAGAGGAAGTTCCTGGTACAAGGTCTCCCCTTTAAACTTTAAAGAAACAACATTAATCTTTGAATAGAAAATAACTGTCTCATTAGCTTGGTGTTTCTTACTTAGCTAGGATAGACCCAAAAATTAAGACGTGAGAGGCCAATACCAGAATAACTCAATTACGTATATAAATTGGTATAGTGAGAAAATCTTTCAAGAATATTTCAGGCCTCTCTATCGTAAGTACTCTTGTTAATACTTTTATTGCACCATGCTTTGAATCTTACCTCCTGTCTAGTTTTCAGCACTTGGCCCTAAAACGACTCTATAAATGTTTAAGGTCTAATAACTCCGTTATTCCTGATGTGAAAATTTAACGAGGGTGGCAGAGATTAATAAAGTCATCTTGCAAGGTATAAATTCTTGTCATAATTCTGATCACCCTTTGCATTCAAATCGTTAGATACAGACTGAATCCAATATTATAAATTTTCTTTTATTCCTGCTGTGAACAAAATGTGTAACCTAAACGATTGAAGTTTGAACTTTAAAGTTAAAACTTAGTGCAAACGATTCTATATTGGCAGGTTAATCATGTCTTCCGTTTCATAGTTTATCTGTTTTTCAATCACTTGACATTATTATCAATCTTAATTCCTTTCATACTTTGTTCCTCTAATAGCTTTATTTTCTTCCCCTTTTCGTTTCCGCACTGAACTACAGTATTTCAAGGTCGTGGTCTTGTAAAATTCTGCTTTTCCAACTACAGCAGATTTGTAGCTTGGTTTGTAACAACAACAACAACAACAACAACAACAACAACAACAACTATAATAATAATAATAATAATAATAATAATAATAATAATAATAATAATAATAATAATAATAATATTAAAAGTATCCATGACAGGAAAGGATGGACTTTAAATTTGTCGGTGGAAAAGTGGGTGGTCCGTGAATAAAAAAAAAAAAATAGTTCTGATGAAGATGATGATAAATAACCCCAGATGTCATAAACAATTAACTTATTTTATGGCAGCGAAGTGCCGAGTCTGGCATCAAAGATAACACAGGATGACAGCGGGGTGCAAATGTAGAGACACGATGCGAAGGGACAATTAAAGTAAGTATTTCGTAGAAAATGCGTATGGTCTGGCTTACACACACAATATGGTCTGTTGCCCAAACACTAGAGCTATTGCAATGTCATATAAGTAATGGATACATATGAGGAATGCTACCCAGCTACTCCCAATAAATACATATATAAGTTTGTTATTATTAATAACGACGATTTTTACATACTGATTTCCTCACGCTTTGTTTCTACACTTAGGCTATCATTATAAGCCTTGAATCAAAATACGAAGTAAATGAAGAAGTTTCCTGCCCTGGAGGGATTCGAAACTATGCAAAATTGCAAAAGCAGAATTACATTCTGGCCCACTACTCAACAAAGTTGCAACCATTACCTCGTATTATACTGTACAGTATATCTATTATTTTTCTTATCCCTGATTCTATCTCTCTCTAGTAATTCATTTTTTCCTTTTAAATCCCCTTGAAGGGCTACTATGGAATGCTCATAAGAGTTTTTTCTCTATTGTTTAGGCAATTATACTCCTGAAAATTATCTAAAATTCTATATCGAGCTCAAAGAGATTCTGCTTACTGATCCGAACAGGAGATACTCCGGGTTCGTAAGCTCATCAGAATAAAATGTGCTCCAGGGAAAAGACCAAGATTAATAGAGTACTCTATTAATCCTTGGAAAGACGAGCATCTTTTTCAAGATTAATCTCGAAAGCTTGATGGCACAAGAGGGTACTCGTTTTGCTCCTCATTATACACCCAGCGATACTTCACCCTAAGTGCATGCGAAACTATTTTCCACAATTTCTCTTTTAATGTCAGGAAAACTTTTTCTTATATTTTTCTACTTTACTTTTGTTAACACTCATTTTATGTGCATCTAACATTAGCGTTTAATCTTAACTTTTTTCACTCTGTTCTACTCCATTGTCCTTCATATGCTTGGCATTCAATTTCAATTTTCCCCAAATATTCAACGATTTGCTTGCTCTTGTTACCAAGGTAGTTTTCCCCTCAGACAACTTAACAACCAATCAATTAACTGTTACTACTTTAATGACTAAACTGAGATGAAGTATTATTTTCATCCTTGTCTGTTAATTTATTTATTTTGATTTGTAGAATTTGGTCGACATGACGATTTGTTGGGGCCGGGGAGGTCATTACACTCCTAGATGGAAATAGGAAGCCCCTGCAATTTCACTATGAAAAATAAGTTGAATGAGGTGGGCAACATGGCGAGAGAAAATGAAATGGGATAGGAGGTAAATTAGAGGGCGAAAAGGGGAGCTGCAAAGACACTATATGTTTAAATTGCCTGGCGTGAGGTGTAATGATGACACTGACGTCCCATGGAACTGGTATTAATAGAAAATCTCGTGAAGGGGAGGACGAATATTAAAGGAGTCTGGTAAAACATTCATAATATAACCGTACGAGGAGATGATGATGATGATAATGAAAATTTGATATTTGTTGCAAAGAAATTATTTTATCCATTATAAAGTAATATTGTAATATCAGAATAATTCAACGCATAACAAAAGGATATTGTCGTTTTGATTGTCCAACTATAAATCATTATAATAAAAAATATCCTTTTCTTGAAAGAAGTATGCTTTAGTTAACATGCATGAGAATCTGCCAGGAAAACTTAGGCATTTTTCCTTAATCCTTAAATATGTTTACGCATAATTAGTATTACAAGTATTACTTGTGTCGATAAGTTACTGCTGCACTAAACCTTACGAAATATACATTTAAAAAATGCATACAAACAAACCACAATTTTATGGCCTAATAATGCTAAAATGTGGTATTGAATACAAGTGACAATTACAAATCGTTTATGATACTTCACTATATATATTGTAAACGGAAATTAAAAATAAAAGCCCACAGCCCCAATTATATTGGTGACTAATCACTGTATTTCATTGCATTAAAAGTTCCCCACGCAAAAGATTGAAAGATAAAATTTTATTCGCTTTTTGTAGACTCATATTTTGAAAAAATTGAATATTTACTCCAGAATATAATTGAGGATTAATTCATGATAATGAATAATTTTAATGAAATATTGAGTTTTAACACGCAAGAACTGTTAGCATCATTGTCTAACTTGAGTACGAATCTCTAACAACGTCATTCTAAGGGTTAGTATAAGTGAAATTGTCAATTTAACTCTTATTTATAGATATCATGAATAACGTTCTAGATACTAGAAAACCTATTCTCATGTTAACAAGTATTTCTGTTTCTGTAAACACCACATTAATTCAATTAATTTCAGAGCTTATGAAGAAAATCAGCTCTAAAGGCCACTATTGAACTACAAGGGTCCCAATTTTGCCAATTGAAGGTTATAACGGTCCCTTTCTCGAATGGGAGTGCTTTTTTACTTAAGCTTTTCAACATGTAGGGTCCCAATTTTGCCCATCTGAAGGTTATAATGGTCCCTCTGTCGAATGGAAGTGCTCTTACTAAAGCTTTTCGACACGAAGGGTCTCAATTTTGCCCATTTGAAGGTTATAATGGTCCCTCTGTCGAATGGAAGTGCTCTTATACTAAAGCTTTTCGACAGGAATGACAGTCAGCCGTGGCTATATTCACTCGCAATTAAATATTCTTGGCAGGATTGTATGGATCTAGCAAGAGATCTATGATTTGGTGATCATTTCAGTTATATTTTTCTACCTTTAGATGAACAGAGGCTGCTATAAATATACTTAATTTTCGAAATAGTTGGTCACGCCAATACCAGAACAACATCGTCAATTGAAGTCAAACAACCACCACTAACAACAATGTTAACGAAGGTTCCAATTGAAATATCAATTATTTTAAAAGTAATTTGTATTTTTCCTAACTATACAAAATCCGGGTCCTTTAATACGAGTATGAATTCAGCGAAGCAAAAGGGCAATTTAAACTTTTAACAGGTGATTGTTGGAGGTGGAGGGTACGCCCCGCCCACTCAACAGTCAGCAAAGCTCCTCTTTTGATCTTGAACCTTGAACTTGTGGGGTAGTTGGGGTGAAAAAGTAAAAGTGTAACTTAAAGAACTAGGGGTTTTATAGTTCAGAAAAATACAAATTACTATAAAAAAATTGTGATTTGTTCCTACACAAATACAAACTATCATCCTTGCAAAAAGGTGACTTATCCTTAAGAGGGAATAATTCCCTCGAACCAAAACTGGCTAGTTCAGTTTCCTGGAATTGTCAAGATACTTGGTCCAGCGAAGAAGTGGAAGTGATGACTCCTGTCAACCTCCTAAAGACCTAAGCATAAAGATGCCATAGGTGTTCTTGCCAAGAGACTGTTAGATGATGGAAGAACCCATATCCATGTAGAAAATATGTCGATATGCATTGCCATTTATGAGAAATGGGTTTGCATACATACCATCCATTCCCCTTTGTCTGGGAGGATGAGGAAGATAATTCTTGACAAAACTTGTCAGTACAGAAAAGATCCTTGATCATCAGGCTCACCTGCATCTGGCATCCAGTCCAGCACATTACAGCATGACTGCTGCTTACTAATGGAGTGAAAAGAGAAGAAGGAAGGCCACAACTGCTTTCTTGTTCCGAACCATGAGTACATCTGACTTTGTGCTCTCAAGCCTGAGATGGTCCTTCTATCCCCTCGCTGGTTGCAGGGTAGGCATGTCTAATGGTTTCACGAAGCCAGAGAGAAAGTGTTCTCGGATACCTTTTTTATCCTTCTGGTGCTGAGAAAAAGTCTCTGGTGCTACAGCCTGAAGCTCTAAATTCTCCTTAGCATTGCAGTGTCCCCACAGACCCTAATGGTTGAATTCTGGATTTTGGTCACAAACTCCGAAACCAAGGTGAAGGAAACCTTCCATCCTTCAGAACGACTCGTGACCCCATGAAATGCCATGTACCTCGCCTACTCGCTTTGTGAGGCAAAGGTGATAAGAAAGTCTGAGGGTCAGATCCCTTTCAGACACCAGTCTGAAGGACTTGTGCAGACTTGCTTGAGAGACTTAAGGACTTAATTGACATTCCATTCTGGGGCTGAGTTCTCAATGAGGGCAAGACTGTTTGAAGCTTCTCATTAACTCAGACAATTCTCAAAAGAGGAATTGTCTATACCTTTTAGTCTGAAAACCTGGCTCAAGGCTGAGCAACAGCCTTTCACTATGAAGACAGAGGAGGTTTCTTGATGAAGATAGACAAAGAAATCAGCTGATCCAGATACCAATCCACGTTTGGACACTTCGAAGCTGTCACGGTCATCTTAGGACCAGATATCATCAACTGTCAGTTGAGAAATCAGCGAATCAGGCATAAGGGCGGAAAGGCGCACGATTCCAGATTGTCCGAGGAGTATTTCAAAGTGTCCTCAACTGCTGTTGACAAGTCTGGAACTGGAGAGAAGAATATTGGAAGTTTCTAGTTTAATCGAGTGGTGAACAGGTCAATCAATAGCGGGTCCCAAAGAGCAACTAACCTTTCTAGCACGCAAGGATGTAGGAACCACTACGACTCTACACAATGTCCCTGATGACTGAGTGTGTCTGCTGTTACATTCCTCTTGCTTGGAATGAACATTATTGAATAGCCTATCATGTTATGGACTGCCCAGATTTGCACCTACAGGTACTTTACAAGCCGCAAAGGATCTGTGACTCAGGGCCACTTCATTGTTGACGCAAGCCTTATAGATAGTGTTGTTGCTCATCAATGCTACTGTAAGGGTAACCTAAAAGTTCTATAATAGTTAATAGACAGAGAGAGAGAAAGAGGTTAAAAGGTTAGATAGAAATAAATAATGGATACGATATAATGTAAAGACAGAAACGAAGGTAATAAGTGGTTGTTAATGACTGATTGACAAATTTTATGAGCATACTGTACGTACAGCATATAAGAGAGGTTAAAAAGTTAGATAAAGAAATTCATAACTGATATGATTCCGTGCAAGGGCAGAAACTAAAGTGAAAAGTGGTTGTTAAAGACTATTTAATGAAATTTAGGAAGTTATCATTTAGAATAGACAAAGTATTAACAACCAAACTCTCAACAACAGGATTCCAGCATGAATCATGCGTGGGATGCCCAACATTGGACGTAAGTGATCACATGGTTAATCACCTGATCTATTTGTCAGCACCGGAAGCAACCCAAGTGAACTAAGAGAGGCTTTTAGCTGATGCCTTGAAAAAGTGAGTTAGGATCCAGACTCTCAGCTGTGAGGAGTTGTATACCAGTGAGCTTGTTTGCATAGAAACTTTGTAATTGCTGTTTGAGATTATTACATACATTTATCCTAACTCATAGTACAGTATTCCTTTGTTTATCATGGGTGCTCTCTTTTAGATTCCCATGTGGTAGCTAAAAAAACCTAATAGTAGATACAGAAATCTTTGGATATTTTTTTTATCATTTCTTAAATTTGTATTTTTTTTAATTTTCTTCGCAAACATAAGCTTTTGTAAAACCTACTAAAACTTATAATAGTTATAAAATCTTGAATCCCGTTTTAAGGAGACTCTTAAAACACGTTTTAAACCAAAAATTACTTTTACCGTACACACATCCATGCGTACAAGTACAAAAATTTAAATTTGAGCACTCGTTAATGTACAGTATGTACGGCTTAGCCATTTAATGTGACCAAAAGGTACAGCTGTATTTAAAACAAACAAAATTTTTATAACACTGATGTTTCACCTAACTGTATCTAATAATACATGTAATATTCACATATTAGTATTATGAAACAAAAACACAGCGAATATACGTCTTTTCCATCGTTTACGTATGTGAACTTTTCATTACTACCATCTACGCTTTCCAAATCCAACTGATTAATGCTAGCAACCAAATTATTCTTTTTCTCTTGCTGAAAGACAATTATTACTGCACTTAACTATTATTTTTATTTTACAAAATAAAAGTATATAGTTTTAGTAGAAAAATAATATTCACATATTTCATTTATTGTTGATGACATATTGAGGTTTAGAGGTGCGTCATTCCTGTTGCCGATGCATAATAAATTTTACAAAACTTAGGAAATTATTGAGTTTTTCTTCCAATTCTTAAGTAAGAATACATCAGACATATTCAACAACACTTTATAACAACTATGGTAAGTGTTTATTATGATACGAAAGCTGAAATGCAACCAAAACCACTGATGTTATCCAAATCAGATACTCATAACAAAACAGCCGTTTTTCATTCAGTAACGATACTTGTATCATTCATTCTCTTTTGCTTTTTTAACTTATTATATTTAAAACATCTGCCTCAGAAACTACCAATATAAAGAAGTGTATGCGATATAGGTTTACATTACATGTTTATAAATCTACAATGTACTGAGAGAGCGATAGGTGAACCGTGATATAGTGAGGGATTACTGTTTATAAATATATGCCTTACCCAACCATCTAGGTTATTAATTCTTAAGGGACTATATCAAGTGGTAAAAAAAAAAAAAAATTCAGACAATTGCTGATCAAAACAGAACTAAAGGAAATAATAAACTATAGAAGTGTTAATACATCGGTAAGGTTGTGTTAAAAAAATGGAAAAAGAAACCAAGTCCAAGTTGCTCAACTCTAAAATCAACAAAAGTCCTAACTTACACAACAAATAATAACATACAAACCAAACCAATAAAAAAACAATGCATAAAAAACATAGTTACACAAACATATAAAACAAAGTATTATACTACCGAGTGCCCAATCAAACAATTATGCCAATTTTGTAATGCTAGAAGTGCTGCTTTTTCAAACAAGGTGAAATACAGGTGCATTTCTTCTGTGAACCATATCCCTGAGGCAGTCTGGTTTTCAGCTAAGTGCCTCACCACTTCTTGGATGCATTAATTTACAGTAGCATTTAGAGGTAGGGAGTCAAGTGTAGCTTGGTTTTCCTTTTTTTTTTTTTTTTTCTTTTGACGGCTGCTTTTTTCCGGTCCCATACAACAGCGGTATCCCACTCTCTACAGGACCTCCACTGTCGTTTTATCTTGTTCGTTCAAAGTATTCAACATTTCATATCACGTATTTCTCATTTGCTGTTATATCGTCGCTGTCAAACGACTCACGGAATAAGAAAGTCTTCAGTTTCCTCTTGAAAGCCTTAATGTCCTCAATCACTTGAATGTCTCATGGGAGCTAATTGAATAGTCTCGGAACATGACAAATTCGGAGATAATTTGTATTTTTCCTAACCATACAAACCTTAGCTATTTACATTGGGTTTACTTTCGGCGTAGCTGAAATTGACGAGCCAATAGATTTTAACGAGGGTTAACTACCCCCGCGCTAGTTAGCGAGGGGTAGGGCAAGGGGTAGCTTGCTACCCCTCCCCCCCCCACACACACCGGTGATTTGCTTCACTTCACTTAGAGGTAGGACTTGACTTGGGGGACAGGGCTGGCGGGCAAATATGTGTAAATAGCTAAAGTTTGTATGGTTAGGAAAAATACAAATTATCTCCGAATTTGTCATTTGTTCCGTAACCGAAATACAAACCACGCTATTTACATTGGGTGACTTACCCCTTAGGAAGGGTGGAAAGTCCCCAGCCTTACTGACTTTGGCTTTTACCCGGGGACTCCGACTCCAAGTGAGTAGCACTCGAGAAAAGGAGTCCCTGCACCTCACAAGTTCCTCGCTTCGCAAGGAACGTGTGGCCTACATAAGTTGTGTGTAGAGGAAAGAGCGTGACTTGTCCTATGAAGTTGACCTTGAGACCTTTAGATAGGAATCCAGGATAGGACGTTCCCAATACCACCTCGTCAGGGTATGGGGGACGCGACAGTATTAAGCTTAATACTAGGAGCACAAGGAAGCATGGTTTACCTGCAGAGGTTGAGGTCAGCTATGCGGAGACCAGGATGCTGCTTCCCCAAGAGAGGGGAGGATGAAGAAAGAAGTAAGGGCCAGACATACTCTTTCAATCACGCAGACTAAAACCGGGTAACAACGCCCTCAACCTACTACTACTTGTCCATAAAGGAGCCTGAGGCTAGACCAGCTGTGGTGCAGCCACCACAGGGCCGATAGAAAACGTATCGAGGCTCCTGTGGGTCACGTCCTGCAGGTAGTGGGCTGTGAAGGTCGTCTGACGCTTCCAGACCCCAGCTTGAAGTACCTGCATCACAGAGAAGTTTCTCTTGAAGGCCAGGGACGTAGCAATGCCCCTGACGTTGTGTGCCCTAGGGCGACGTGACGGAGGGGGGTCCGGATTCAAGGCGTGATGGATAACCCTTCGAATCCAAGCCGAGATGGTGTTCTTGGTGACCCTCCTCTTCGTCCTGCCTGTGCTAACAAACAATGCTTGCACCTGAGGACGAACTGCAGCTGTTCTTTTCAAGTAACACCTCAGACTCCTCACTGGACACAATAGCAGCTGGTCTGGGTCGCTTGTTACAGAACGGAGACTCGCAACCCTGAAAGAGTTGAACCGTGGGTTCGGCACTCCAGGGTTCTGCGTCTTGGCAACAAACTCAGGGACGAACCTGAACGTTACCTACCCCCATCCCCTTGAATGGGCGACGTCGTACGAGAGACCATGAAGTTCACTAACTCGTTTGGCAGAGGCCAAAGCGAGTAGGAAAGCCGTCTTCCAACACAGGTGGCGATCAGAGGCCTGGCGTAATGGTTCGAAGGGAGGTCTCTTAAGAGCGCTGAGGACCCGAACCACGTTCCAGGGAGGAGGTCTCACTTCCGACCGAGGGCAGGTAAGCTCATAGCTACGTATGAGTAGAGAGAGTTCCAGCGAGGAAGAAATGTCCACTCCTTTCAGCCTAAAAGCCAAGCTTAATGCTGAGCGATAGCCTTTCACCGCTGAGACCGAAAGGCGCATTTCCTCCCGCAAATAAACGAGAAACTCTGCTATTGCTGGAATAGTGGCATCGAGTGGAGAGATACCCCTCCCACGACACCAACCACAGAAGACTCTCCACTTCGCCTGGTAGACTCCCTCAGAGGACTTTCGCAGGTGCCGAGACATTCTCTCTGCAACCTGTTGCGAAAAGCCTCTCTCCGTGAGGAGACGCTGGACAGTCTCCAGGCGTGAAGCCGAAGCGAGGCTACGGCTTTGTGGAAGATGTTGCAATGTGGTTGTCTGAGTAGCTCGTGTCGTGGGGGAAGTTCTATTGGGATCTCTGTCAGGAGCTGCAGAAGGTCCGGGAACCATTCCGCGTGATGCCATAGCGGAGCTATCAGAGTCATCGACAAGTTGACCGATAGTCTGGTCCTGTTGAGCACCCTTCTCATCAGACAGAACGGTGGGAAGGCATACACGTCGATGTTGTCCCACCGTTGTTGGAAAGCATCTTGCCAGAGTGCCTTGGGGTCCGGGACTGGGGAGCAGTACAGGGGCAGCTTGAAATTCAAAGCTGTCGCGAACAGATCCACGGTTGGTGAACCCCACAAAGTCAGGACTTTGTTGGCTATCTGAGGATCCAAAGACCACTCAGTACTCACTATCTGCGAAGCCCTGCTCAGACTGTCAGCGAGCACATTCCTCTTGCCAGGAATGAAGCGAGCTGATAGTGTTATCGAGTGGACTTCGGTCCACCTCAGAATCTCTACTGCAAGATGGGATAGCTGCTGCGAAAAAGTACCTCCCTGCTTGTTGATATAAGCCACTACCGTGGTGTTGTCGCTCATCACCACCACGGAGTGACCCGCCAGGGTCCGTTGGAACTGTTGAAGAGCCAGGAAAACGGCCTTTATTTCTAGCAGGTTGATGTGCAGGTACTTTTCTGATTCTGACCAAAGGCCTGAGGTCCTCTGGTTCAGAATGTGCGCCCCCCACCCTTCTTTTGACGCGTCCGAAAACAGCGTCAATTCCGGGGGAGGACGAGAAGATCCACTCCCTTTCGCTGGTTCTCGTCGACCAGCCACCACCGCAGGTCCGCCTGTTCCGAAGGTCCTATCGGGACCAGGATGTCCGGGGAATCGGATCCTTGATTCCACCGGGACTTGAGCCGCCACTGCAGGGATCTCATCCTGAGACGGCCGTTTGGAACCAGACGAGCCAGGGAGGACAGGTGACCTAAGAGACGCAACCACGATTGGGCAGGAAGCTCTTCTTGCCTGTGGAAGGGTTCCGCCACCCTCCTCAGCCTTGCTATCCTGTCGTCTGGTGGAAAGGCTTTGTGGAGATTGGTGTCTAACAACATGCCTAGATAAACCATTCGTTGGGATGGCTGCAGAGAGGACTTCTCGAGATTTACCATGATCCCCAGATCCTAGCAAAGTCCCAGAAGCCTGTCTCGGTGTCGAAGAAGGGTCGACTCCGAGTCTGCTAGGATCAGCCAGTCGTCCAGATAACGGAGGAGACGGATGCCGTTCCTGTACGCCCAAGACGAAATCAGGGTAAACACTCTGGTGAACACCTGAGGTGCTGTGGAGAGACCGAAGCACAGCACCTTGAACTGGTAGGTCTTGCTGTCTAGGCTGAATCTCAAGTACTTCCTGGAAGACGGATGGATTGGGATCTGGAAGTACACGTCCTTCAGATCCAGTGTGCACATGAAGTCTTGTGGTCTCACCGCAAGTCTGATCGTGTCCGCTGTCTCCATGCTGAACGGAGTTTGCTTGACAAACTTGTTCCAAGCTGAGAGGTCGATGACGGGTCTCCAGCCTCCAGACACCTTCTTTACAAGAAAGAGTCGACTGAAGAAGCCTGGGGAGCCGTCGACGACCTCCTGGAGAGCATCCTTCTTGAGCATGGTTTCGACTTCCGCCCGAAGGGCTAGCCCCTTTACCGATCCCATGGCATAGGAGCTCAACGACACTGGATTCGCTGTCAGGGGAGGTTGAGATGTCGTGAATGGGACGCGATACCCTTGGCTGATCACGGAAACCGTCCAAGCATCGGCCCCATGTTGCTGCCACCTGTGCACGCAACTTTGAAGGCATCCCCCCACAGGTGGACACGTGGGGGGACTGCCACTCCTAGCGTTTGTGGCCGCGGCCGCTCCCTCTAGGAGTCTTGCCTCCCCTGGAGGACTTACCGCCCCTCTTGTCTTTGGCAGGAAAGGGCTGGGGCTTAGACACCACTTTCTTAGCTGCCGGCGCCTGCTTCGGTGTCTTGCGAGGCTGCTGCTGATGTTGCTGCGGAGCTGGATGCTTGTAGGGCAGAGATGCAAGGGCCTTTTGGAGGAGGGAGTCCTGGCTAGACTTCCTCCACCTCTCAGCTGTTCGTTCCATGTCTTGGGGCTCAAACAAATTCCCCCCAAGGAGGGAGGCGTGTCTGAGCCTGCAGACATCCACGGCGGGGACCATGGGATGGATCTTCTCGGTCACCGCATCACGACACTTCAGCACCGAGTTGGCCCACAGGTTGGTAACCTGATGTGCCAGGAACTTGATGGAGCGAGTACCCGAGAGGAGGAAGGTCTCCAGGGCCTTCCTATTGCTCTCCTTAGACAGATCCTCAGAGTACAATAGGATGCCCAGAGAACCTAGCCAGACATCCAGCCACAAAGTGGCCTGCATGGCACACTTCGCGACCTTCTCATGGCTTAGGAACTCCGACGCCTAGAACGTCACCTGCCGGGCGGAGAGCTTCTCAAGAGGAACTGCCCTAGTAAGCTCTTCTACCGAATGGTGGAGGAAAAGAGCGAGGCTAGACTCCCCCATGAGCTCAAAATACCTCCTCTGCTGGAGACGAGGAGGTGGGAGGAGTTTGTTCCCGGCAGAGGAACGACTGGAGGAAGCGAGAACTGCGAGCTGACCATTGGCCCTGGCTCTGGCACTCTTCAGCCCCTGGGACCAGGGCAGAGCCGCGCTGGCCTTTGGGGGTTTCTGAGTTCCATAAACCTGATCCAGGACCGTGTCCTTGCCTTCACGGGGGGCGATCACAGGATCCATGAACCCGTTGAGCTGTCTCATCAGGCCCAAGACCTGCCAGAAGGCATGCTCACTCTTGCTGTTCTCCTCCCTGCGGACTGGCAGCTAAGTCTCCTGTTCCTGGAAGCTCTTCCTGGGGAGACACGTGGACGTTCTCCCGGGGTCTGGCTGGTTACTGACGAATACGTGAAGAAGACTTCGGCAACGTCTTGGAGTCCTTGGGTTCCCTCCTGGGCGGGATACAAGACTCCAGCAGAGAGGTCTGGTAGGCACCTTCCGCGCGAGACAATTCTCCTCCACGAGGAGGTGACTCCCCCCTTGGTGCCGAGGGGGAGACCGCCGCCTCACTGGACTCTCCCGAGCACGAGGCTGTCTACGGGAGAAGGAGAAAACGACTGTGTAGGGGACGGGGCCTTCCTGACAGACCTCTTAGGAACCAACTTCTCCCTGGGAGAAGTCACCACGAAGTCCACCCTCTCCTTCTCTTCAGCGGGGGCGAGGGCGTCGCTGGCTTGTGTCCTAGATCGGCGAGTGCCAGCTTCATAGCCTTCACTAACGCCCGCATCAGAGAACCAAACCAGGACTACCGAGACACGGACACAGAGTCCGAAATTCCCGCTGGAGGGAAGGGGATCGGGCAATCCTTCAGAGTGGACACCACTGGACCTGCCTGCAAAAAAGAAGGGGAAGAAAGTTGCCTTGACTTCTCCGAAGGTCCTTCCTTGTCCTGCAAAAGAGACCTGCACTAAGGTGGAGGCGATCCTGACTGCGACCTGGCAACACGCGTCCCTGCTGCTGCCGCGAGCTGCGGAACCCGACGCGAATAAGGGTCGTGCTGACGCTCGCGCGAGGGTGATACAAAAGAGTCGCGCGCGAGGGGCTGTTGGAGCGCGGGCGCGCAATCGCGCGGAGACAAACGAGCGAGCGGGCGATCGCGAGCGGGCGATCGCGTGCGGGCGAACGGGCGCTTAGGCGAGTGAGCGCATGGGCGACCGAGCGCGTTAGCGCGTGGGCGAACGAGAGCGCTCAGGAGACCGCTGAGGGCCAGGGGACCGATAGAGTCCTGGAGACCTGTGACGCGTGGGCGAGCGATGGCGAGTCGGCGATCGATGGTGCGTTGGCGAACGCTGGCGCCCAGGCGAGCGATGGCGCGTGGTGGCGCGTTGGCGAGCGATGGCGCGTAGAACGCGCAGGCGAGCTGATCGCAGGGGACCTATGTTTCTCAGGATCTGCTGGGCGCTGACGCGTAGGAGAGTGCTTGCGCGCAGGCGATGGATCACGAGGGAGATCTGAAGATCGCCGGCACTCAGGGGAACGCTGACGCGCTGGTGATCGTTGACGCGCAGGAGATCGCTGACGAGCAGGAGAACGTTGAAGCGTCGGAGATCGCTGTCGCGCTGGAGAACGCTGGCGAGCAGGGAGACGGCGCATAGAAGGCTGTGCAGGAGCTATCGGCGCGACGCGCAAAGGCGAACACTCGCGAGTGGGCTCAGGAAGAGGAGGCGCGTGGGCGTGCAGGAACTCTAGATGTACACGCAGGAGACCGCGCGCGTTGCTGCGCAGGAGAAAGCTGACGAGCAGGATCGCGAGGGCGAGGAGAAGTTGAGTCCTTGCCCATGTCCTGAACCGGAGTTCTAGGGCGCGTGGGCAAGCGTGGGCGCGTCAGGAACTGGAAGCGCAGGTGCGCGTTGACGAGCAGGAGATCTAGTGCGCTCAGGAGACCGTTGGCGCCCTGGGCGCGCAGCAAGAACAGGAGGGTGTTCGTTGTCCTTAGGAGAGCACTGGCGAGCAGTAGGGCGTTGATCATCAGAAGAGCGCTGGTGAACAGGAGAGCGCTGGCGATCAGGAGAGCGCTGACGAGCAGGAGAGCGTTGGTGTGCTACTACGCGTGAACGCGCAGAAGGGCGCGCAGGGGAACCCTGACGCGCAAGGGAAGCACCCACACCGTGGGCGACATGCCTTTGCCCCGAAGGGACCGGTGCCCGTCGGCTGACGAGATCAGAAGACTGCTGGCCGTCTGCACAGGAAGTAGAAGGTCTGGAAGGCGTGGGAGAACGTGAACGATCCCCGGAGAGGTCTAACGACGTGGCTGCTACAGACTGCTTCTGGCGAGGAGAGTCCCCATCGGAGGACGGAGGAGGAGAAGACTCGAAAAGGCGCCTCTTGATACCCTTATAGGGAGACAGGAGGCCCTTGCGGCGAAGCGGACGATGAGCCTTACGGCGAAGGCGGCCACGAGGGAGGTCGTCAGTACCACCAGTCCTCCGAAGAGGAGTCTCAGTCAGAGTGCTCCCCCAAGGGGAAGACTTAGCCGCAGGAGAGCCCGTAGGACCCCCTTCCTCCTCCGAAGGATGTACAGAAGGGGGAGGAGAGCCTTCAGCAACGTCATCAACATCAGGAGCCGCAGAGGTTTGACCAGACTCGTCGGAAGCCTCTGCCACCACGACGTTGACGATGGACAGAGGATCTACCTCTGCTATCACCGGCGACTGCTTGACAGCGGCCCCTAACTGAATAAGGTCAAACAGGGCTTCCTTGGAGGGCAGGCCCTTAAGCCCCAAGGAATCCCAAAACTGAAAAAGATCATCATTATACACAGGATTAACATTATCAAAATCCTCCCCCGGAGGAGGAGGGGGAACCGCCCTGCTATGGGAGGCGACGCCCTCTCCCGCAGCCTGAGGTCGGGAAACAGAACTAGGGCCTGCGCTCCCACTCGGGGGCCTCTCACTAGGGGCCGGACGAGGGGGAGCTTCGGAGGAGGTTTGGGACGCGGAAGAAGAGTCCCGAGAGCCTTCCTCCTTCAAGGCAACCCTCGAAGGAGAACGGTCTCTCTTGGACTTCTTCTTACGCCAGCGGGCAAACCTCTCCCACTGGGAGGCAGACCACTCCCTACACTCACTACATGTATTTTCTCTAACACACCGTCGGCCTCGACACTGCAGGCAAAGGGTGTGAGGATCGGTATCCACCGCCGACATGAAGGTACCGCAAGGGCGACCGGCGATCCCAGGGCACTTGCGCATGATGAACACCAAAGGGCGAGGCCAACTTCAAGCACACAGCTGAGGAAAAGCAAAGAAAATATTAAGGCTGTCAAAAACGAGGACGATAGACAGACACGTCTGCACATCGTCCGATCCAAAAGTGAAGTGAAGCAAATCACCGGTGGGGGGAGGTAGCAAGCTACCCCTTCCCCTACCCCCACTAACTAGCGCGGGGGTAGTTAACCCTCGTTAAAATCTATTGGCTTGTCAATTTCAGCTACGCCAAAAGTAAACCCAATGTAAATAGCGTGGTTTGCATTTCGGTTATGGAACAAGGCACATTTAAAGGCTCTGGAGACTACAGTAGACCATGAAGTTCACCAAGTCGCTTGGGCGAAGCTAAAGCTAGTAAAAACACAGTCTTCCAAGTGAGTTGGCGATCTGTTGCCTGGCGTAATGTTTCATAAGGAGGTCTCTTTTAGAGACCTGAGAACTCGAATCACATTCCATGGGGGAGGTCTCACTTCAGACTGAGGACAGGTAATTTCGTAACTGTATGAGTAAGGAAAGTTCTAGCGATGAGGAAATATCCATTTCATTAAGTCTAAGGGCTAGGCTTAAGGCTGAGCGATAGCCTTTAACTGCCGAGAACGAAAGGCGTATTTCCTCACACAAATACACAAGGAACTCGGCTATTGCTGGAATAGTGGCATCGAAAGGAGAAATACCCCTTCCACAAGACCTAGAAAACCTTCCACTTTGCCTGATAGACTGCTGCCAATGATCTCCGCAGGTATCCAGACATCCTGCTCGCAACTTGTTGCGAAAATCCCCTCTGAGTGAGGAGATGCTGGATAGTTTCCAGGTGTGAAGTCGTAGCTTTGCTAACGACTTTGTGGAAAATGTTGGCATGTGGTTGTTTGAGTAGATCGTGTCGTGGAGGGAGTTCTCCTGGAGACTCCTTCAGGGGGTGCAGAAGGTCCGGAAACCATTCTGCATGATGCCATAGCGGACCTATGAGAATCATCGAGAGGTTGATCGATGTTCTGGCCTTGTTGAGTACCCTTCTCATCCGAGAGAACGGGGGAAAAGGCGTAAACGTTGATGTTATCCCACTGTTGTTGGAATGCATCTTGCCAGAGAGCCTTGGGGAGCAGTACAATGGGAGCCTGAAATTCAGGGCCGTTGCAAAGAGATCCACAGTCGGAGAACCCCACAAAGTCAGGACTATGTTGGCTACTAGAAGATCCAAAGACCACTCGGTACTCACTATCCGAGATGCTGTGCTCAGGTTGTCGGCGAGCACATTCCGTTTGCCCAGAATGAAGCATGCCAATAGTGGTATAGAGTGAATCTGGGCCCATCTCAGTATCTCTACTGCTAGATGGGATAGGGGCTGCGAAAGAGTACCCCTTTTTTTGTTGATGCAAGCCACTACTGTGGAGTTGTCACTCATCACCACCACTGAGTGGCCCGCCATGAACTGGTGGAACTGCTGAAGGGCCAGACAGTCGGCCTTCATCTTTTAAGAGTTATGTGAAGGTATTCTTCTGACTCTGACCGGAGGCCTGAGGTCGTGTGGTGCAGCATGTGGGCGCCCAACCCTTTTGTTTTTAAAGCGTCAGAGGACAGCATCGAATCTGGAGGGAGGACGAGAAGATCCACTCCCTTTCGTAGGTTCTCGTCTGACACCCACCATTCGAGGTCCGTATGTTCCGCTGATCACATGGGGATCAAGAAGTCCAGGGAGTCGACGGCCTGATTCCACCGGGACTTGAGTCACCACTGGAGAGATCAAATACTGAGGCAACCATTGGGAACTAGACAGGCCAGGGATGAAAAGTGTCCGAGAACACGTACCTCCATCTGGGCTGGAAGTTCTTCTCGTCTGAGAAAAGGTCTTGCGACCTTCCTCAGCCATATTATCCTGTCGTCTGATGGGAAGACATTGTGGAGATTGGTATCTATTATCATGCCTAGGTATACCAGTTTCTGAGTAGGAAGCAGGGCGGACTTCTCAAGGTTTACCATGATCCCCAGATTTTAGCAAAGTTTCAGAAGTTTGTCTCAGTGTTGAAAAAGGATTGCCACCAAGTCCGCTAGGATTAGCCAGTCATCCAGATAACGGAGGAGACGGATGCAATCCTGTGTGCTTAAGATGATACGAAGGTGAACACTCTGGTAAAGACTTGCGATGTTGTGTAAAGACCGAAGCACAGCACCTTGAATTGGTATTTCCTGTTGTCCAGGCTGAATCTTGAGTACTTTCTCGAAAACGGATGGATAGGGATCTGGAAGTATGTGTCCTATAGGTCCAGTGTGCATATGAAGTCCCGTGGTCTTACCGCCTGTCGGACCGTGTCTGCTGTCTCCATGCTGAATGGAGTTTGCTTGACAAACTTGTTCAGAGCTGAGAGGTCGATGATGGGTCTCCCGCCTCCAGACGCCTTTTTCACAAGAAAGAGTTGACTGAAGAAGCCTGGAGATTCGTCGAGGACCTCTTGAAGAGCACCCTTCTTCAACAGGGTCTGGACTTCTGCACGGAGAGCTAGCCCCTTTGCTGATCCCATCGCAAAGGAGTCTATTGACACTGGATTCCTGATCAGGGGAAGGAGAGATGTGAAAGGGACGCGATACCCTGAACAATTCACAAAAATTGTCCAGGGCTCGGCCCCTAGTTGCTTCCACCTGTCCCAGTAACTTTTAAGCATCCCTCACTTGTGGACAAGCGGGGGGAATACTTTTCCTAGCATTTACGGCCTCGGCAGCTCCCTCTAGGAAATTTTTCTCCCATGGAGGACTTGGTGCCTTTCCCATCTTTGTTCGGGCTTTTTAGACACCGTTGCGTTCGCTGCTCTCTTGTTCGTCACGATCTTCGTTGGACAGGACTGCTGAGAAGCTGGTGGTTTAAGGGCTTGGATGTCAAAGCCCTATGGAGAAGGGAGTCCTGGTGGGTCTTCCTTCATCTCTCAGCAGCGTGTTCCACGTCCTTCTGCTCAAACATGGAGGTCCCCTCTAAAGAGGAGTTCCAGAGCCTGGCGATCTCAGCATTTGGGACCTGCTGGTGAAAATCTCTCAGACACCGTATCTTGACGTTTTAGGATGGTTTTTACCCATAAGATCTTGACTTGATGGGCAAGAAACTCGATGGTGCATGTGCCTGAGACAAGGTGGGTCCCTTGGAGAAATCCTCGGTTCGAACCAGGATTCCCAGGGTCCCCAACCACAGATCAAGCCATGAAGTAGCCTGCATGGCATACTTCGTGAGCTTCTCCTGGTTGAGGATCTCTGCTGCTGAGAATGAGACCTGACAGCTGGAGAGCCTCTCTAGAGAGACTCACTTGGTGAGCTCTTCCAGAGAGTGATGGAGAGGAAGAGCTGGACGTGGCTCGTCCAAGGTCTCAAAATACCTCCTCTGCTGGACGCGAGGAGGTGGGAGAAGCTTGGTGGTAGAGCCGGAACGTTGGGTGATCTTAGCCCGGGCACTCTTTAGCCCTTGAGACCAGGTCAAGGCTGCACTGGTCTTAAAGGGCTTCCGAGTACCCAAGACAGACAGACTGTGTCTTTGCCCTCTCAAGGGGGTATCTCTGGGTCCAAAGACCCATTGAATACCCTGATAATAGTCAGAGCCTGCCAAAATGCATGTCCTGACTCGGGGTGGGTTGCGGGTAACCCTAGAGTGACTAGCGGCTCCTGTAGGCCTGGAGGTCCTTGAGGAGGACTTCGGAAGTCTTTTGGAGTCCTTAGATTCCTTCCGAGGAAGAAGGTAGGAATCAAGCATCGAAGGTCGGAAGGGATCGTCCCTCCTGACTTCCGTCGGTGGTGGAGAACTCTCCGTGCGAGGAGAAACTTTCTCCGAAGCTGGAAGGGGGAAAGTTCGGGCCTTAGGCGACTCCCTCAGCAGAGGTGAGTTTAGAGAGTGTCCAGCAGGAGAGACAGGAAGCACGGGCCTTGAAGACTTAACAGGAGTTAGCTTTACCCTGGGGTATGCGATCGCATCTGAGACTCCTCTTTTCCTCTTCAGGGGAGAAGAAGCCAAGGTTCCTTGCAGTAGGTCTGCTACTGCCGATGAAAGGGAGGTCAGAGACGAGCGTGGTGACATGGCAGACCCGAAGGCTCGCACTACTACTTTGATCATGGCACTGAACCAGAAGTGTTTGCTGACAGATGCACTGTCGGACAGATCCCCTGAAAGGAAAGGGACCGAAGGTTCCCTGTAAGGGAGTCTCAACCGATGTTGGTGGTGGGTCCTCCTTTGTAGGATGAATCGTCGGGATCCTGAACCCTTCTGTGGAGCCTTTCCCTTTCTTCGGTGGTCGGGCTGTAATGCATTTGCGGGAAGGGGAGTGAGGTGATAGTGACCTGTCACAGTCTTTATTGTGACGTTCCTTGCATATTCAAGCATGTAAAACCTGTTCAGATGATTTGCGCAATCTCGCAGGAGGGCGCTGGCGATCCAGAGTGTGTTGAAGCGCAGGAGAGCACTGGCACACAAGACAGAGCTGGTGCGGAGGAGAGCGCGGGCGCGCAGGAGATAGCGCTGTGCATGTATGAGCCTGCTGACGCGTAGAAGAGCCCAGCTTCGCAGGGGTGCACTGACAAGTTGGCGAGTGCTGTAGCGCTGACGATCTGGCAAACGCTAGGGATCAGGAGATCGCTGGGGCATTGGAATGCGTTGGCAAGTAGGCAAGAGGTGAGGCACCAAAGGGCGTTGACGACTGGAGAGCGATGACGCTCTGGAAAGCGTTGATGTGCTGGAGGGTGCTGACAAGATGCTGCCGAGTGCTGGTGAACTGTAGGGAGCTCAGCTAAACGCATAGAAGGTGCCGCACGAACAGGCAGATGATAAATCAATGACAGGAACGGTGAAGGCAGGTAAGCAGGTCGGCACGAAGGTTGAACTGGAACCGGGATGTGCCCCTTGGAAGGGAGATCGATCTGCAGAAGAGTCCAGGACCAAAGTCTGAAAACTAGCTGCAGCGAGGTCAGAAGGTCCAAGAACAGGCGAAGGTCGAGGGCTGAAGATGACTGAAGCGGAGGCTCCTCAGCGGGAGATGGCTGCGAGGATGAGGCTGAAGAGCCGCCTTTTCACCGATGGTGAAGGGACACCTGTAAGAAGAAGCGGAAAGCGAGCTCTGAGTCGAAGATGCCCTCTGGGGGACGGTGGATCAGGAAGCTGACCTTTAGAAGCAGCAGTCCTCCGCAGAGGAGTCTCTATGAGGAAACACCCCCCATGTGGAAAAACACTCGCATGAGAAACCGAAGAAATACTATGTTCCCCCTCAAAGAATGAGCTGGAACAGGGGGAACAGAGTCAGCAGCAACAGTTGGAAGTGCAGGGGTGTCGGCAGCGGCCACAGAAGCAGCCTCAGACACTACCACGTCGACACACGACAGAATATCTACCTCTGAAGTCTATGACGGTTTAGTACTAGCACCACGGATGATAAAGCCCAGCAAGGAGTCCTTGGAGGGTGGACCCAGAAGCCCCATGGACGACCTCACCTGTACAGAGGGAGACACAGACAAGGCCTCACCCGGGGGGAGAGGTGGGGCCACTTCACTAGGGGAAGCGGCACCATCTCTCGAGGACCGGGGTTGGCCGTAAATTAAAGTGTATGCTACTACTCGACGGTCTGCCGGAAGAGACCGAATGAGCAGGAGCTTCAGAGGAAGGTTGGGAAGCGGAAAAAGCGGTCTTGGGTTTTCCCCTTTCGAAGAAATATTTGAAGGGGAAATATCCCACTTTGACTTCTTCCGCCGTCCCCCAAACCTTTCCTACTGGGAGGAGGCAGACCACTCCCAACACTCATTACACCTGTTACCACTATCACACCATTGACCTCTGCAAGTGGGACAAAGGGTGTGGCTATCGGTGTTCAAGGCAGACACAAAGGTTCCGCACGGTCGACCTTCGAGTTCAGGGGAAGTACGCATAGTCGCAGAAGTCAACACACAGACTAGTGGAAAAAAAGCAAAAACAAAAGCATTAAATGGCAGTTCAAATAGGCGAAGGATGAAGAACGGCAACGACCGTACACCATCCGAGCTAAAAGCAAAGTACAATAAGCTAAATCACCGCTGTGAGCAGGAGCGGTAGCAAGCTAACCTCCTAACTAACGGAATGGGTAGTTAACCCTTGCTAAATTTTAATGGCTTGTCCTTTCAGCTTCGCTAAAAGTAATAATCCCTAATAAATAGCGTAAGTTTGTATTCCAGTTACGGAGCAAACTAACCTTTTCTTCTCTATACATGACATTATTCTCTGGGACGCATAATAAATCCATGAAAAATTGCACAAAATTATGGGGGATCCTAGGTAAAACTTCAGAAGCATGACGCACTCAGTATTGAAAAAAAAAAAAAAATAATCACCTACATTGAAAGAGCATGTGAAAAGCAATATAAAAAGTATAGTTTTTATATGAGAGATTGAACAAGATGGAATTAAATGCGGTTGATAAGATTCGGGAGAGACTTTTCCTCTACAGCAATGTTTACTTTTATTGAGCCCTTTAACCCTGGATAGGTACGCTCCTCGGACACCCCTTTAAGGGTATACTCGGACGCGAACGACCCCGACGCCAAAAAAAATTCTTGAAAAATCAGTTTTTGCAGTAACCTCCTTTTTTCTTTTGCCAAAAAAAACTTCAATGAATGCTTAAAACAACTGTAAAGATAAATACTACTCATCTGCAAAAAAACTATTATAAATATTTTAAAAAATTAAGTAGAAAAAAAAAAGACCTGACATAAAAATTCATAAAAAAAAAGTTTATACATATATACACAAATCCTTTTAGGAATTGATTCTTGAATGTTTAGGACACATCTTGATGTATTTTGGATGAAGTCAGACCCATGGAGGTGAAGATCTGAAATGAGAAAAAAAGGGTAACTTTTTTTGGCCAAAAAAATTTGTCCAAATTTCATGAATTTTTTTGGGTACCCAAATGAAATAGGAAGTGGCTAATTTTTTTAGGGAATAAACATATGTTATCCTAAAATAGAAATATGTAAAAAAATCTTCATTATTTTGTAAATTACATTTATATCAGGGGCCATATCTAAAGGTAATTTTTTGAGTACTTAGAAATTCCGTAAAAAAATACATATATTTAATATATAATATGATATTTATGCAGGTAAAAATATACCAAAATATCACAAATTCTATAGGGAACAAGAATATATATAGATAGGGCAGCTTACGCTTCGGATATGTCCACAAAATGGCCGCCAACCACACTGACTCAGACTCCCTAATCTGCCACTTGAAATGTAGGAAGGGTATGTCAATTTCAAGGTGTTATTTACTAATCTAATTATTATTGGATATGCATAAAAATTGTATGGTGGGTTGCTGGATAATTGTCGATTATTTTACGACTATAAAATTAAAATTCTGACCCAAAAAAATTTTTTTGAAGGGAAATAAAATCGAAAAAAAAAAATGTAAAACAATATTTTAGCTAAAAAAATTTGATGATATTCAATCAAAAAAAAAGTAAACAAAATTTTCCGACAAATAAACATCTAGAGGAATCATTACTCTGTGATAGTTCCTTAGTACGTAGTAATTTTGAAAGAATTGGGAAAAACGAAAAAATGGCAATCACCGGAAAATCGAACACATACCTATATATACGCCATATCTGGCTAAAAAAAAGATAGGCATGGGTAGCCAGATCATCTAGAAACACTTTCCAACACTATAAAAATATAAGTTTTGCGACACTACTTGCCAATTCCTTACGGTAACATGACTAAGCAAAAAAATGCAAAACAAATAAAAAGGGGCACTCGCGGAAAAATGGCTAACATTCTAATATACGGCATTTCAGAAAAAAAAAATTCAGCCACGTGCTAGGCAAACCATCAAGGCACATTTTCCGACAAATAAACATCTAAATGAATAATTACTCTGTGATAGTTCCTTAGTACGTAGTAATTTTGAAAGAAATGGGAAAAAACGAAAAAATAGCAATCACAGGAAAATCGAACACATACCTATATATACGCCATATCTGGCTAAAAAAAGAAGATAGGCATGGGTAGCCAGATCATCTAGAAACACTTTCCAACACTATAAAATTATAAGTTTTGCGACACTACTTGCCAATTCCTTACGGTAACATGACTAAGCAAAAAAATGCAAAACAAATAAAAAGGGGCACTCGTGGAAAAATGGCCATTCTAATATACGGCATTTCAGAAAAAAAAAATTTCAGCCACATGCTAGGCAAACCATCAAGGCATATTTTCCGACAAATAAACATATAAATGAAATATTACTCTGTGATAGTTCCTTAGTACGTAGTAATTTTGAAAGAAATGGGAAAAAACGAAAAAATGGCAATCACAGGAAAATCGAACACATACTTATATATACGCCATATCTGGCTAAAAAAAAAATAGGCATGGGTAGCCAGATCATCTAGAAACACTTTCCAACACTATAAAAATATAAGTTTTGCGACACTACTTGCCAATTCCTTACGGTAACATGACTAAGCAAAAAAATGCAAAACAAATAATAAGGGGCACTCGCGGAAAAATGCCCAACATTCTAATATACGGCATCTCAGATAAAAAAAAAAGACATGCACGTGTTAGCCCAACCATCGAGGCACACTTTCTAACACATAAACATGAAAAAAAAATCAATAATATACGGCAATTCCTTACTACGTAGTAAATTTTTACAAATATTGAAAAAAAAAAACAGAAATTGGCAACCGCAGTTAAATACCCAATATACCAATAACTACGTCGTATCTGACAAAAACAAAATCACGCATGGGTAGCCAGATCATCTAGACACACTTTCCAACACTAAAAAAGCAAAAGTTTTACGACACTATTTCGCAATATCTTACGGAAAAATGACTTCGCAAAAAAATGAAAAAAAATGAAAAAGGGACACTCGCGGTAAAATGCCCGACATTCTAATATACGACATCTCAGATAAAAAAAAAGACATGCACGTGTTAGCCCAACCATCAAGGCACACTTTCTAACACATAAACATGAAAAAAAAATGAATAATATACGGCAATTCCTTACTACGTAGTAATTTTTACAAATATTGAAAAAAAAACAGAAATTGGTAACCGCAGTTAAATACCCAATATACCAATAACTACGTCGTATCTGACAAAAACAAAGTCCTGCATGGGTAGCCAGATCATCTAGACACACTTTCCAACACTAAACAAGCAAAAGTTTTACGACACTATTTGGCAATATCTTACGGAAAAATGACTTGGCAAAAAAATGAAAAAAAATGAAAAAGGGGCACTCGCGGTAAAATGGTCCTCGTGGTGATGAACGACATTTTAACTAAAAAAAAAAACATGCACATGGTAGCCAAACAATCCACCAAGACTTTCCACAACTGATAACCTATACAAGTTGCACCATTCTACGACAATTTCATAATACGTAATAACTTTGATAATTATGCAAACTACCTTAGAAGGGTAAACTCGGACGCGAACGACCCCGACGCGTCTCAGAAATCGGGGAAGGAGTACAGCTACAGCAATGCACATCTGGACACTACTAGAGCGTGTAGGGGAGACACCTCCTGCAGGTCGATCACCCACAAATTCAGTCACGGGGGTGAGTCACGTGAGAAAAACCTGTTTTTTTTTGACGCTCGGGGTCGCGAACGACCCACCGTACCTATCCAGGGTTAACTCCCTTTCTTACGCAAACACAATCAGTTCGAATTAGAGTTTATTGGCTGAGAGCTATGACATCATTATGACGTACAGTAATGGTTTCATAACCAATTACAAATGACTACGGTCGAAAACAAAGTTTTACACGGATTTTAGCGGAGTAATACAGTTATCGCTTAAAGTCCACTAGTAACCGTGTATGACTGAATACTTCGAATAATGGAAAAAAAAAACGACGTTCAGTTCCTTTGTAGTTGCGATACATGCAGAATGTAGGTCATGGAGTCCAACAAATTTAGGGAATTTTCCCCAATTTTTTAAGGTAAATTTCCATGATTTTAGGCTATTACCTCTGAATTTAGGATAATTTTTCTTAATTTAGGGTAATGGCTAATCATTTATTTACCTATTTACATGCTATAGCCAAGTTTCACAGTACTCCTGGTGTTGTGAATAATTTTTAAAAAGCTCCGTGTTATCCTTCAAAGATTGTGTCACAAGTGTGATTCTGACTTATTTTTAGGGAAGACCAGCACATCTTGTACTGTAACGCTTCTGTAAAGATTGCCAAGACAAAATGAGACGTAGCTGTCAATCATAAGGTAAGGAATTATTTGTGAATTGTTTTATCATAATGTAATGATTTATTTATGATTTAAATTTAGTTTGTGATCTTGGAATGGGGGGTCCAGGGGGCTTGCCCTGCCTAGGGGTTGTGACCTGGTTACTACTAGGTTAGGTTAGGTTAGGTGGGTGTTAGGTTCTGTACCTCTATACAAACCTCAAAAATGTTAAATAATCACGTTTTGTGAACTCGAAAAGGAGGTCTGGGGGTGCTTGAGCGACGACCCCCCCCCCCCCCCCCGGCTAGGGGCAGTGACCTGATAACTACTACGTTAGGTTAGGTGGGTTTGTTAGGTTATGTACCCTTATAATAACCTCAAAAGTGTTAAATTTATTTAAATCACGTTTTTAGATTTACTCTGGTAAGTGCCTTTATTATTCAAATTAGACATTACTGCATATTTTAGCCAATTAGGCTGTGGCTTCAAATACCTATTTCCAAAATGTGAACTATATCCGATGTTTTGGTAGGATTTTATCAATGAAAATCAATTGGACACGGCCCTGAAATGCATAGTAGGTTAGGTTAGGTGGGTTTGCTAAGTTCTTTACTCTTTCACAAAACACCAAAGGGTTGAATAATCCTGTTCCGTTTTCACACACCCAAAACCCCAGGTTTCCTCCTACGTCCGTCAGATAGAAGGGGGACCATAACGGTATAACAGTTTATTTGCAGTGGAAATAAAGGTCAAATTTGTTGAAAGCACATCATTTACAGTAGTAAACAAATTTTTTTCTCTTAGAAATGTTGTCCCGTCTTTTACTATAAATTTAATGATAATCATGGGTACACCAGTGGGGAAACCGGGTTTTCATGGGTGGGGAAATGCCAAAAATGAGTTATTTACAGCAATAATAATGGTCAAAAATGCCAAATAAAGACAAGATAACCAGTTGGAAAATTATATGGCTCATGTAAGTAGCTCAAAATTATCAATTACTGTATCTATGATTCACTTCACGTCCTTCTAATGGTTTTTCCTCCACCGTTGGTCACTGTATTTGCAAATAAATATTACATCATTGCTCATATGTTTCAGCAAGTGATACATGGATGTGCTGCGCACGCCAGCCCCGTGATCCCTATTTCGGGGATATTTTGTTACTCTCACATGAGCAACAATAGCTATACTGTATACTGAATAAAGAATATTTTCAACATAATCCTTACCTTAAGTTTGAGATGTCGAAGGTTGAGGGTCATGCGTCGATGTTGGGAGCATTACGACTGACCCTGTCGTAGAGTACGTAGAGGGTTGGGGGTACAACTTTGCGGCTTGAACCATGAAATAATGTAAGCGCTCAGACCTTTTGTGCTGAAAAAATAAACACTCTTTAGTTTGCTACTTATTGAAAAATGAAACTGAACATTAAAATATATATTATAATCATTTTTTTTATAGTGGATAAACAAAAGATACAGTAAATATTAAAAAAAAATATTCTTTATGCATTCCACCATGAAGAACATAATTCTTGATATCCCGCAACAGTTTTTCGATGTTTTGGGTACGTGCACCTGTCTTGGGATCCCCAAAATTTTCTGAATGATTTACGAGGTGCACATACCGCACAGTGGCAAGATCTTTGTAGCCTTTCCAGGAATCACTGTGGATTATGCTACACGCCTTGATATAACATTTTATCAAGGGCACAAGGGTTTCAGCCTTTCTTGATTGATCTATCAAAGGGATGACAAACCTTTTTTGCTCTCCCATTCCATGCCTCTATACACCCACACACCAGACAAAAGCCTTACTCTGTTATATTTCGACCTCCCTAACCTGGATTCATCCACTTTGATGACAATGCCAGGACCACCAATAGCCGGTAAGTTCTGGCAGTAATTTTCCATTACTTCAGAACAATTAGACCTCCAGTCAATCGAAGTTTGTATTTCCAGCCATGGCTATAGGTAATAGTGCCGTGCAAAAAGGACTTTGAAGGAAAAGATTCGCAAGTAGGAGTATTTCCCATGCCTGAACTTGAGCTCTTCCAAGAATGTTCCCTTAATTGCAGTTACGGAAAAACAGCACGAATGACGCTTTCCCTTCTTAACAACCTTTACGGATTGATTACAATCATACTGATTGATTTGAAGTCTAAACACACACTGCTGTTGGCAGGAAGGGCACTGTATGTCAGAAGGGATGACTCCCTGTTTCTGTAAGAACTTATATGTAGGTTCATTTTGCCTGAAAAAGAGGGAATATATCTCCCACTCCTTCGGGGAACAACCTTTGAATACGGACAACATGATAAAACTTTAGAGGATGGGGGAGTGGGGATAGGTGTTGTAAAAGTAGCCTACATCCAGGAACTTATGAAGAAGTACTTGTAAGCTGTTAATTGGTTTTAAAACTGACAGATATGTCATTGTAAATAAGACAGAAAGCTCTCCGATCTAATCGCAACTAATGCCTGAGCAATAACTCACCATCATCTCTCAAATGTAAACAATGGACTTATCAGTGAAAAACACACTTCAAATTTTAATTGACTGATACTGAACTGCTCCTGAGCTACTAATAACCTTAAAGACATCCCATTGCATATTACAACATATCTCTTCCAGGGGCTACAAATTCCAGATGTGTAATAATGCTCGAAGTAAAAATACCACCAGGCTATATTCCTAGGCCTATGCCTAAATGGAGAACATCACTGTATCTACTGGGTCCTCTAAGATGTACCAAAGTAGGGAGGCTTTATGGTTAGTTGGGGCAGACCGGTGTGACGGTCTGAACGATCCCCCGGTCTCAGAATTCTCCTTGATAATCTGCGCATGCGCGAACATTACCGTTTGCCAGTGCATACGAGGTTGAAGTTTTATTTACCTGTAATGTTAGCGTGCGCAGCTCAACATTACCGCTTGCCTGTACATACGAGCTTGATGTTTTATTTTCATGCGAGCTAATGGCGGAAAAGAACCATTATACAATGTCAAGGAGAATTCTGAGACCAGGGGATCGTTCAGACCATCACACCGGGTGTAAAATTCCAAGTTGTGTGTGAAAAAACAAATTTTAAAAAAGGAAACAAACAAAAATACCACTAAACCTATATTTCTCCACCTAACCTACCCTAAGAACTGTATCCTTACCTACCAATCTACCCAGAGGGCTAAGCCCCCTTCCACCTTCCCCCATGGACTGCAGTATTCTTCGCTTACCCTTAGCTTATGTCAAGTGTCAACCCTGTGGTAGCTTCCCAACCAGCTTCACTGTACGCAGTCACTTTCCGTAAAGGCTATAACTAGCTTCAGATTATAGTATTTCAGACCAAGATAAACATTTTCCCCACAAAAAGTTATATTTGTCCCAACGAACTACATTCGTCCTATGGGCTCCGAAATTCGAGGTTAGGTAGGTTGTTACGGTAGTCCTTCCCATACAATGTCTTCCAAGGAAAATGCAATCACAACCCCACCTCTCTCATATACTGCAAATCATGCTAACTAGGCTAACGATATCAATCCAGAACTTGAGTCAATGAATTATTGATGACTGTCAATCCTATAAAAACAATTCTAATTATGAAAATTGAAGACTTAAATCACCGTTTACCTTATAAATGAAGGACACGGGTCTCCAATGGCTAGACCTACAAAATTCGCAAAGTGACTGATTCTTCAATGAACTTGGTTTTATCTTGACCCTAGATGAGTATCACTATTTTGTAAAGGGCGCAATTAAATCACAAAATGATTTACACATTAGTTACGACACCACGAAAACAATTTAACAGTTTAGCTTTGCTACCCCTTTGCATCTGCGTTGGTTAGGGTGTAAACTAAACACTAAACATGGGCGTGTTCTCTTAAAAACTAAACTCGTCAAAGACGGCCGCGTTCTCTTAAAAACTGCGCGTGTCATGGCAAATAGGATGCACTCAAGTCTGAAACAAAACTAGAATGTAAATTTTTAGTTTAACGGTGTATCCAAATTAGTAATTTATTTGAAACAAACCACCACTGCCAATAATTGTTAGTGTCTGAAGCAAGAGTAAACTAAAAATTTATCCTCGCTGCTTTTAAACTTCATTAAATTTCAAAGATAAATAAATTTTATCGAGTGGAAAGTGCCAGAAACAAAAAATACAATTTTCTTTCCAAGCGAAAATTCAAAAAATGACGGGAAAACATGAACTTCAACCAGCAAACAGACAAAAAAAAACTAAAAAGTATAAAAACTTTAATGAATAGCTTCCGAGAAAAATAAACGAGTCTATGTGAGCAAGAGATCCATTTACAAAATAAATTGACTTTTTTAAACCTTTGGTTGAACCACCTATGAATAAATAAATTGACTTTTTTTAAACCTTTGGTTGAACCGCCTAAATAAGGCAGAGGAAAACTTTTCATGCATAAATGTTCTCATTTCTGGATTTTGCTGCCAAACAAAATGCATTGGCAATGATGGCCTTACTTCTTCAGAATGATGACGCGTTGTTGCTTCGATTCATTACAGATTCATTTAATGGTCTTGTGAAATATTTTAAGATACGTTTCTTCTACTATAGCATACGAATGATAATGGTAATGAAGGATATACAACTGATATAATTAACATTGCACTATACAATACTAGGTTACTAATATTGATAATCACATCACACATACAAACATACCTATATCCATACATAAATAAATACATACATATGTCTGTGTGTTTGTTAAAATACATACATAATATGTCTGTGTTTGGTTAAGAGATAGAACCTTAATATGATACACTTTTTAAGATTATTAATAAAGCATTCCCTTATCCTCCTTTTAATTTCCTGGACGCAAAGAAAAATGCTTTTCAAGTATAATTGAAACCATTATTTGAGAGCGCCCTTGCCTGCTGATGGCCACACTGGGCTTCGAATCCCGCTCAAACTGTTTAGATCTTTTGGTCTCTGCAACCTCACCGTCCTTGTGAGCTAAGGATAAGGGGTTTGGGGGAGCCTATAGGTCTATCAGCCGAGTCATTAGCAGGCATTGTCTAACCCTCATTGCTCCTAGCTTGAGTAGAGAGGGGACTTGGGCGCTGATCATATGTAATATGGTCAGTCTCTAGGCCTAGAGCAATGTCACAGTCCCTTGTCTCTGACATTCATGAGTGGACTTTAAACCTTTAAACACCTCCTTCATCCATAGCTGATGAATCGTGGATGAACTTCCGTGAAATAAAACTTCCACAACATCCATAACTTCATACATTTTCATAAAAGAAACATCAGCAGCCGATCGAATCCTATGAATATATTGTGCACTTCAACCCTATCTCGCACACATACTTTCTTGATATAAAGATCCTTCTTTTTCAATACGTCTTCTACCCTATTTATGCAACCCCTTATAGACCTAACTCTCTTCATACCCTTTACTTTATTTTAAGGGGAGTTTACTTAACACTCATAAATCACACACACTTTTCAATTACCTATTGCCATCCATTTTTTCCACATGACCAAGTCCCTTTAAAATACACTACTCACTCCGTTCAGCTTAGATACCCTTTTTATCACTTTTTTCCTATACTCCTTACAGCTAAGCTAACATTTTTCATAACTTTTTTTTTTCTGTCTCCACACACCTTAATTCTTCTCACACAATACAATGCACATTTTTCATCTCAACAAATTTAACACGTCTTTTTATTCTCATTTAAGATCAATACTTCATTTTATAAAGGAGAGTTAGTTCAACCATCCCTATATAAATTCCATGTCGAGGTTGCAAAGACAACTTCATTCTCTTAACAATCTTTTGCGCATATCCAGCTATTTTTCTTGCTTGTCTTATTTTGTCACTCACCCCATTTCTCATCTTTCCATCAGCCATTGTATTTACAAGATACCAATCCTTCATCTTTGTTCTTCCACCATTCGTACTTAGCAAGTAATAATAATAATAATAATAATAATAATAATAATAATAATAATAATAATAATAATAATAATAATAATAATAATAATAATAATACTCCTTACTCCTTTTCCCTCGTTTTCAATTACTCCAATTCCTACCTTACTCTTGCATACATTTACTCATAACTTTCTCCTTTTGCAATTGCAAACACTATCAAACTCTCTTATCATATTTTGTAGTCTCCTTTCATTAACCCCAATCAGCACAGTATCCTCTATTGTTATCAATCATTCCA
>NC_090733.1:122724053-122727191 GCF_036898095.1 Palaemon carinicauda | reverse complement strand
GAGCTAAGGATGGTGGGTTTGGGGGAGCCTCTATGTCTATCTGCTAAGTAATCAGCAGCCATTGCCTGGCCCTCTTAGGTCCTAGCTTGGGTGGAGGGGGGCCTTGGGCGTTGATCATATGTATGTATGGTCAGTCTCTAGGCCATTGGGCGGTATTCATAAAGAAAAGGATATGCTTATACTTGCAAAATATGAAGGAAATCCTTCAACTTGCATTCATAAACATTTCAAGCAAAAGCCTCTACTTTTAGAGCAAAAGCATATCCTTATAATCACATAAAAGTAAATGGTTATACATAAAGAAGACCCTTTACTTCATATAAAGAGCATATGCTTCGTAAAAGCTGAGTCTGGTCAGTAGCAGACTGCAGTTCGAAGAGAAGATTGTTCTGTCCGATTCTCAGCTCGATGGCAGATTTTGTGGATGTGAGGCATGTTAAACAATACATGCCCCGTTTACCCACACTTGATCGTGATTTCAAGATGTTATTCCGTTTTGAAGAACAAAATGTACAGTGGCTTGCGGACAGATATCTTGTCCACACCTGGAATCTCGATGAAATATCAAGGTTAAGCCATACTTGGTGATATGCATTTTACATTTGCTTTTGCATGTATAAACAGTTGGGAGAATACGAAGGCTGCTGTATTTAGGGATGTATGTATGTACAAACCGTATATATGTATGTATGTATGTATGTATGTATGTATATATATATATATATTATATATATATATATACATATATTATATATATGTATATATGTGTGTGTCTACAGTACATGCAAATATACTGTATTCATATAATATATAAATATAGTTTATATATATATATATATATATATATATATATTATATATGTATATGTATGTATATATATATATATATATATATATATTATATGTATGTATATGTAAGTATATATTATATATATGTATATGTATGTATATATATGTCTGTGTACATACATACATCGTATAAATATACATATATACACAGAATATTCATATACTGCAAAAGTTTATATACATGCATGTATATACACATATATGAACTATATATATATATATATATATATATATATATATATATATATATAATATATATATATATATATATATATATATATATATATATATATATCGATTCGTACCAGAAATAGATTTTTCTAAATCCCAAACCTGAAATAATTTAGCTGAAATCAACTATTTCAATTCGGTTTGCTTTAAACCTCAATGACCCTTCGCCCTTCGTCCGGGTATCTTTAAAGTTTCCTTCAAATTGCAAAGTTGAGCGTTTAGCGTCTTCAAAACTTTTCAACTCAAATCCATAAATCAAATTACGCAGTTTATTATTATTATTATTATTATTATTATTATTATTATTATTTCATTATCATTATTATTATTTATTATTATTATTTCATTATCATTATTATTGTTGTTGTTGTTGTTGTTGTTGTTGTTGTTGTTATAAAACAAGAATGGAATTTTTCGCGAGTCCTAAAAGAATTCGGAAGAAAATCTTCTCGGATTTCCAAATGGCTTCAGAAGAAATAGCCATAGACTTAGCATGGAATTCTGAATGCCTCCAGAACGGAATCTCAGAACGGTATGGGAAGAAAACTTTCCCGGATTTCCAAATGGCTTCAGAAAAAATAGCCATAGACTTAGCAAGGAATTCTGAATGCCTCCAGAATGGAATCTCAGAACGGTTTCGGAGAAAACTTCCCGAATTTCCAAGTCTTCAAAGGACATAGCCGTATACTTAACATGGATTTCTGAATGACTCCAGAACTGAAATTTCCAGGAGCACTCCTGAACAACTCTTCCCCGAGCTTCAAATGACTTCTGAAGACCTGATCTTCATTTTTTCAAACGTAGCCTGCAACACCTCACATGATCTGCATATAGCTTGCGAAATCTAACCAAGGAATTGCGCGTCAATAGGAGTAAGAGGAAATGAGTTGATGACTGGGAGAAGGATTTCACTTAACTCACAGAGATCGCGTTCTGGCGGAATAGGAAGCTGCCGGTAAGAATTATGTGTTACGTCTTCGGAACACCATCAACTACAGATGGTTTTGGTTGCTGCCGAAGTTGCCGATCGTTCGTTTTATATCGCCCGACCTATAGAAAGACACGGGATCTTCCGTTGGCAGCTGAGCTTTGAAGATCATAATGTATGCACCTTGAAGGATCCTTTGCTTGGGCTTTTGCGACGATATCTTATTAAAGGAGACTCTTGGAAAAAGTACGAGGCTTTGTATCGGTGCAAAAAATGGATTGCGGGGAATGAGGATGGAGGCAGAATGATTCAACTGAACAGTGAGTGACGTGTAGTTCTTCAACAGGATTGTCCCAAAATTCGCCATTTTAGAAAGGACATATCCAGACGACATTGGTAAATATGCGGAGAAGTCGATAGTATTCATCTCTTTACTCATTGCCCAGATAGGTAAAGAATAAATGCCTTCGATTTCCCTGAGGAATCTGACGAAGTGAGGACTCGTGGCACTGAAATCTCATTTGAAATCTAGAAGAACACTGACGAACTAAGGAAAAGAGACAATGAAATCTCGAAAGAAAAAGATAACCTAATGAAAGAAGATCTTGAAAACTAGAAGACAGGAGAGAACAGCGAAAGGAGCCTCTAATGCCAGAGGTAAGACACCTAAAAATAGAGAGCCTCTAATGCTAGAAGTAAGGCACTACAAAACATAGATCGAAGACCCTCTAATGCTAAAAGTATGGAACATAGAAATATATGTCAAAGAACTTCTAATGCTAGAAGTGTGGGAGCTAAAGAGAGAGGTCAAAGAACTTCTAATGTTAGAGGTGTGGGAGCTATAAAGAGAGGTCAAAGAACTTCTAATGCTTGAGGTAAGGGAGCTGAAATGAGGTCAAAGGACTTCTAATGCTAGAAGTGTGGGAGCTAAAACGAAGTCAAAGAACTTCTAATGCTAGAGGTGTGGGAGCTAAAAAGAGGTCAAAGAACTTCTAATGCTAGAGGTGTGGGAGCTAAAAAGAGGTCAAAGAACTTCTACTGCTAGAGGTGTGGGAGCTAAAAAAAGGTCAAAGAACTTCTAATGCAAGGGGTGTGGGAGCTAAAAAAAGGTCAAAGATCCTCTAATGCAAG
>NC_090733.1:122691553-122714053 GCF_036898095.1 Palaemon carinicauda | reverse complement strand
GTTATACTGTTTAAAAGGATCTTTTATCAATTTAAGAGACTTACATTTTGTAAAAATAAGAGAGAGAGAGAGAGAGAGAGAGAGAGAGAGAGAGAGAGAGAGAGAGAGAGAGAGCAGAGAGAGAGAGAGAGAGAGAGAGAGAGAGAGAGAGAGAGAGTTTAAAAGGGATCTTTTAGCAAGTTAAGACTGACTTACATTTTGTAAAAAATAAGAGAGAGAGAGAGAGAGAGAGAGAGAGAGAGAGAGAGAGAGAGAGAGAGAGAGAGAGAGAGAGAGAGTTTAAAGGGATCTTTTATCAAGTTAAGACTGACTTACATTTTGTAAAAAATAAGAGAGAGAGAGAGAGAGAGAGAGAGAGAGAGAGAGAGAGAGAGAGAGAGAGAGAGAGAGAGAGTTTAAAGGGATCTTTTATCAAGTTAAGACTGACATTCATTTTGTAAAAAATAAGAGAGAGAGAGAGAGAGAGAGAGAGAGAGAGAGAGAGAGAGATTTAAAGCCATGGGAGATATCATAAAACCGATAGTTTACGAGTGACTTCTATAGAAGTAAATATCTGAACGGCAAATCCGATTTTGAATTGAAATCCGCATACCAAAATTTTGTTGTTATTCATTAATCTTCGACAAATTGTATATTTTTGTTTTTTTTATAAACATTATCAAAAGCATTTCGAAGATAAGTTATGAATTTAAATGAATGAATGAACGTTTCTATTTATAGTTAACTTTCATTCGTGTACGGACAACAAAATACACAAATATTTATTTGAAAATTACTTATTATTTTCAAAAATATATATTTCAATCATCATAAACGATTAATTATGCGGCAGAAATTAAAACTCAAAGAAAATAATGAATTCAAATGTTTATGGTTTGAACTTTTTTCTTTAAACTGATATTAATATCATCTCCTCCTACGCCTATTGACGAAAAGGGACTCTGTTAGACTTCGCCAGTCGTTTCTATCTTGAGCTTTTAAATAAATATCTCTCCATTTACCATACAACTCACGCTTCATAGTCCTCAGCCATGCAGACCTGGGTCTTCCAACTTTTTAGCGCCTTGTGGAGGCCAGTTAAAATTTTAATGAACTGATCTCTCTTGGGGAAAGCGAAGAGCATGCCCAAACCATCTCCATCTACCCCCCACTATGATCTCATCCACATACTCGAGTAATCTATTGTGCCATCTTATATAGTAAATATAAGATGGCACAATAGTTATTGTCATCTGTCTATGGTTACTGTGGTCATTTGGCTTTTTACAGTGCATGAAGGAGCTTCTTGTCAAAATTTCAAGTTTCAACCCTTTAGTCGGGGGAACGGTAACATATCGATAAAATGAAAGTGATAATTACCAACTTAGCATCTACAAATATTCTTAGTAGACCACCTCTCTTATCCAACTACAGCTACTGATGAACATATTTCTTTCTGTAAAGTCAAAAATTTTCCCCTTTGGTCTACCTTTTTGTGCCTCAACTTAACCCTTTTCGTTATTCATTCTGATCCAAGAAATTTATACCTTTCATTTCAAATTTCATTTGAATTTCATATAACTTTTTTTCCAATTTCAAATTTACACTGCTCTGTCCGCGTTTTCAATTTTATTCTAAATTTTTACATGGCCTTTACTGGATAAACTAGATATTCTTTGGCACAGTGATTCAGTATTACTCAAATAGTGTTTTGTTTTGGACAAATAAGATTCAAACATTTCGGGGATAAACCTGTACACGATATATCTGAAACTCAAAACAATAGTTTGGTTTCAGTTAACGAATTCTTAAAACGACTCCAATATTTTCAAAATCTAAAATGTTTAAAAGGTGAAATGTGAAAAACAGATGTTAACGAACCATCCTCTATGAAAACTAACTATTTTATTCTTTGAAAATAAATAATTATGTTCAAATTCTCAACTTTTAAAAGGAGTAAATAGGAACGATTTTAAAACAAATGTAAAACTAGAGGGGCACTCAGTAGAGCGCAGAACTCCGACGCAGCAGCTTTTTTCTTGACCTTTTGCTCGACCTTGAACTTGAACTTTGACCTTATGTATTAATTGGCGTAAATTTTCATGCACTGAAATATGAACCATATTCAAAGTTTCTGTGACAAGGATATCCAAACTTATGACTTGTTACGAGATATGGAAGTTTTGGTCGTCTATGACTTTGACCTTTGACCTTCCAAAATTTAATAATTTCCAGCTCTATATAATAGCTTAAAATCCCTGCAACTTTCATTACTTTGCGACTAAAATTGTAGCCGTATGGTTGATGACCTAAATTTGACCTTTTGTTTGACCTTGAACATGGACTCGACCTTGACCTTCGACCTTAACATATATGAATTGGCGTGGATTTTCATACACTCACATATGAAACAAGTTTGAAGTCTCTGTGACAACGAGGTCCAAACTTATGGCTGATTACGTGAATTGGACACACAAAGACATAAACAGGGGGTAAACCATAACCTCCTTCCAACTTCGTTGGCGGGGGTAATAACTTTTCTGCCAGAGAGAGAGAGAGAGAGAGAGAGAGAGAGAGAGAGAGAGAGAGAAGATACAATCCCATTCAAAGCTGATTAAGCTGATTAATCATCGTAATTTACAATCGATCAGATAAGGAGATGCTAAGTAACGTAATGAAATAGCACCCGATATCTCTTTGAAGGCAAGTCCGAGAACCACATCAACCACGATCGGGTTATCATCATCCAGGATTCACAAGTGCTCTTTGAACCCGTTGTATACTATCATCATCATCACCATCTCCTCCTACGCCTATTGACGCAAAGGGCCTCGGATAGATTTCGTCAGTTGTCTCTATTTTGAGCTTTTAATTCATCACCCACTTCACGCTTCATAGTCCTCAGCCACGTAGGTCTGGGTCTTCCAACTCTTCCAGTGCCTTGTGGAGTCCAGTTGAAAGTTTGCTGAACTAATCTCTCTTGGGGAGTGCGAAGAGCATGCCCAAACCATCTCCATCTACCCCTCACCGTGATCTCATCCACATATGGTCCTTGGGTAATCTCTCAGTTTCATTTCTAATCCTGTCCTGCCATTCAACTCCCAATATTCTTCTGCGGGCTTTTTTTTTCAAATCTACAAAATCTGTTGGATATTGTATACTATATTATGTCCAAATTCCTTTTATAAATACTATTCGTTTGCCTCAAATTTGATAACCTACTGATATCATAAGCATTATTTCTAAATCCCATCTTGACTCTTAATAGCCTACTTAAATCATCAACACTGATAGACTCATTTTGATAGCCCACATAAGCCTTCGAAACTGGTTTAAAGGTTTAAATGAATGGCAAAAGCAAGGGTAAGTGACATTGCCCTATCAAGCAGGATAATGCCCAACAGACTGACATACATATATATGATCAGCGGCCAAGCCCCTTCTCCACCCAAGCTAGGACCAAGGAGGGCCAGGCAATGGCTGCTGATGACTCAGTAAATAGATCTAAAGGCTCCCCCAAATCCCGCGACTTAACTCACAAGGATGGTGAGTTCCATCGACCAAACTAACAAGTTAGAGCGGTACATAAACCCCAGTCTGGCGTTCACCAGTCAGGGACGTTACCACATGTGTCACATAAGAAGCAAAATATATATTTCAGCTGCTGTTATACATACATACATATATATATATATATATATATATATATATATATATATATATATATATATATATATATATATATGTAAATATCATTGTAATAAAAGGATGGTTGACAATAAGTCGGTCATGACCTCGCAAGGCTACAATTGTATTTTCAATTATATATTTGTATTATAATGTTCCCATAATAATAATAATAATAATAATAATAATAATAATAATAATAATGAAAACGTATAATAATAATAATAATAATAATAATAATAATAATAATATATGATAATAATAGCAACAACAAAGTTCAATAATAATAATAATAACAACAACAACGACAATACCAACGCTTAAATTTCACCGGAAAATAAGATGACTCATAAACCTCAAAATGAGTGATATTGTATAGCAAAGATTTTCCATTCCAGAGATCTGTCTCAATTTATGCTTTCGTAACCATGGAATGCTTAACAGAAGATTTTCCTCTCATTAATTCCATTCTATTCATTAAATGCGCACACACGGGGGTCTTTCTACTCAGTGGGTTATTATCTTCATTGTACAACTCTCTCTCTCCTTCTCTTTTGATACCACCCTCTATATCTCTAGCTATTATATTTCCTTTTGTGTATTTCTATCTCTCAACGAACGCTTTACAACGTACACAGGACATACATACATACAAACAAACAAACAAACGCACGCACACTCACACAAACACACACGCGCACACACATACACAGACATTATATATTACATATATATATATATATGTATATATATATATATATATATATATATATATATATATATATATATATTCATATATGTATATATATGTGAATATATATATGTATATATATGTATATATATGTATATATATATATATATATATATATATATATATATATATATATATATATATGTGTGTGTGTGTGTGTGTGTGTGTGAGTGTAAGTGTGTGGATATACAGTGTAGATAATAAATGGATAAGTATTGATTTAAAAGCTCAAGATAGAGACGATTGGTGAAATCTAACCGAGGCCATTTACATCCATAGGCGTAGTATGATGATGATATGTGTGTGTGTGTATATATATATATATATATATATATATATATATATATATATATATATATATATATATATATATATATATATATATATATATATATATATATAACACTTCTTGAATATGACAGTGAAAATGGAAAAAATGAAAAGAAGAATAAGATAGACACCCTAACAAGCAAACATAGATTGCCAAGTGATCTCTTTTAACGATGCATTTTCGTAGGCGATTCCAAGGGAACTACTGTATATTTCGAGAGAAATGTCATTTAGGTTATTTATCCTACTGCATATGGAAAATTCCACCCACATGCCATCTGTTACCTTCCTTCCACTTGGTGTTGTAAGGGGCATAAACCAAACATTTGGTTTAAAGATCTTTTTCTTCACATCACATTTATCTCAATGAGGTTGCAAATAATTTTTGTTCCTTCACTTCTTCACCAATGAATTTTGCATAAATTCTATACTAGTGGCCCAGTCCTTGAACGAGTTACATGATCCACAACTGGAAGGCAAAACTTGTCGACTGTTCATAGAACCTGTAAGGCACGTGTGTCATACGAGCTCGTACACTGTAGCGGTTTTGATTGTTATCTTATCCCTCGCTCTTCCCTGCAGTTAATAAACTAACCTCAATAAACCTGATAGTTCATGCCTGATTTTGTTTACATTTTTGTGACGTTCTTGCTTGCAAGTCCTAGTATTTAAGCTCGATGCCTGTTTAACAGTTTAGTTGCATTCACCTCACCTCGCACAAACCTGAATTACAGGTTATGGCAAGCATATCTTCTAGAAGAAAGACACTCCAAAATCAAACCAATGTTCACTAGTCTTAGTCAATGCCATAGCCTCTGTACCTTGGTCTTCCACTGTCTTGGGGTAGAGTTCTTTTGCTTCCGAGCACACTATTCTAAGTTATTTCTCTTCCTCTTGTTTTTTGAAGTTTTAATAGTTTATATAAGAAAGATTTATTTTAATGTTGATACTGTTCTTAAAATAGTTTATTCTAATTATTAATTACGTCTCTTGTAATTTATTTATTTCCTTGTTTTCTTTCCTCACCGGGCTATTTTCCCGGTTGGAGCCCTTGTGCTTATAGCATCTTGCTTTTCCAAGTAGGGTTGTATCTTAGCAAGTAATAATAATACATTAGTAAAGCAAATGTTTCTGCCATGAAACGTATCCGAACTACATCTAAATGGCAAGCGGTGCCTACCTTGTATGGTACCTGAGCAACAACCATTAAGCATGAGAGGTTAACTAGCAACTTAGTGGTGGCCGATGTGGTAAGGTCCCTCACTGGGGAACGCCAGACTAGGATTCGAGTCCAGCTCAAACATGTTAGTTTCTTTGGTCTCTGCAACCTCGCCATCCTTGTGAGCTAAGAATGGTGGGTTTGGGGGGAGCCTATAGGTCTATCTGATGAGTCCTCAGCAGCAATTACCTGGCCCTCCTTGGTCCTAGTTTGGGTGGAGAGGGGGGCTTGGGCGCTGATCATATGTAATATGGTCAGCCTCTAGGGCATTGTCCTGCTTGATAGGGCAATGTCACTGTCCCTTGCCTCTGCCATTCATGAGCAGCCTTTAAACCTTAAAGTTGTTAGTATAGTCACTCATCCTCATAGATATGATTACCAAATCAAGTAACGTTACCGTTGCCTTATTCCTTCAAAATTATCAGTACATATGCTATTCTAAATCAAATTTATATTTTTTTTTCTAAATTTATTTAATAGCTCTGTAATTTCTATATTCATCAGTCTAAAAGCTTCAATCAGTGAAAAATATAGATTACATGAAAAACAGTAATGCAAATTAATGCAAAAATCAATTAAATCATCGATTTACATATTTCATTTCACTCACAAACAATTTTGGGAGCTTTATACTGCAGTCACTCAAAAACTGGTTATATTATAAATACAAAAATTGTAAGCAAAGAAATAAATGAAAAAAAAAACAATCTCACAAACTGCTTACAAGTCACAAAATATATAAATAACATTAATTAAAAACAATAATACATTAATGCAGAAATCAATTAAATCATCGATTTATATATTTCATTTTACTCACGAACAGAATTTTTGGAGCTTTGTACTACAGTTACAAAAAAAAAAAAAAAAAAAAAAAAAAAAAAAAAACAGGCTATATTATGAATAAAAAAAATCGTAGGCGATGAAAAAAAAATCTCACTAACTGCTTACAAGAGTCCATGCAATCATAAAATATATAAATGATATTAATTAAAAACAATAATACATTAATGCAGAAATCAATTAAATCACCGACTTATATATTTCATTTTACTCACTAACAGAATTTTGGGAGCTTTGTGCTACAGTTACTAAAAAAAAAACTGGCTATATTATGAATAAAAAGAATCGTAGGCGATGAAAAAAAAAAAATCTCACGAACTTCTTGCAAGAGCCCGTGTAGTCACAAACTATGAAATAACATTAATTAAAAACAATAATACATTAATGCAGAAATCAATTAAACCACTGATTTATATATTTCATTTTAACCACGAACAGAATTTTGGGAGCTTTGTACTACAGTTACTAAAAAAAACTGGCTATATTATGAATAAAATCGTAGGCTATGAAAAAAAAAAATCTCACGAACTGCTTACAAGAGCACATGCAGTCACAAAATATATTAATGATATTAATTAAAAACAACAATACATTAATGCAGAAATCAATTAAATCATTGATTTATATATTTCATTTTACTCACGAACAGAATTTTTGGAGCTTTATACTAGTTACCAATAAATATTGGCTATATTATAACAAAAAAAATCTCTCAAGAACTGCTAACAAGAGCCAATGCAGTCACAAATTACACACATGAATTTAATAAAAAAACAATGATACATAAAATTTACACAAGTCAGGTAAAAATCCCAAGTTTTCAGTTTTTAATATTATTCATAAGAATTCGATGGCGATGTGCAAATGTAACTTCACTCTTATTAAGTCTGTCAATTAAACTTTTGCTAATTACCTACAGGCCAGTAGTTCCATTAATGAGTTCTTTTTGTCCGCCAACTTACTCCTTTGTCTTCTATTTAAACTAAACTATTCGTTGTACATTTATCATTTTCGGAATTTTAGATTGAAAATTCAACTTATTTTTTTATTTGACTATTATTTGACTTATTTTCTTTTTATTTGACATTTATTTTCATGGCCAACTTAGCAAACCGGCTACCCCCCCCTCTCTCTCTCTCTCTCTCTCTCTCTCTCTCTCTCTCTCTCTCTCTCTCTCTCTCTCTCAAGCTGGAACTTTAATGTTAAGGTTTGAGCAACATCCATTTTACTGTATGTATGTATGTATCTAAAATAATGATGCTCCTTTCAGTGTAAAAAGAAAGGTCGGGTCTGCAGGATTAAATAGTTCAATTCTTTATGGGTCTGAGACGTGGATCTCATCTAACTTGAAAGCTGCTAGTAATGCCCACCTGGGTAGTTTGCGTGACCTCCTAAGTGTCAGAAAATCAGTCTGCTATGCCTTAGTGTATTTGGAATCCGGAGAACCAAGTGCAATAGCATTTATCAAGAAAAAAAACAGCTAAACATTTTAGGAAACCTTCGTTCTCGACCAGACTATGACAAGAGCTACTTAGCTACCGTCATAAATAAGGCCTTAGAAGTACGGTCTCCGAAGGGCATCTACATTGACCAGTTACAGAGAACCCAAGAGGATCCAATTTTAAACGAAATACAAACACTAAAAACCGACGTGAACAACAACTTCGAGTCAACTCGACGGATGACTTACAAACAGCTCAACTCACATCTGGAGTCTCCAGCATTGTACAAGAAGAAGACACCTTTTATTCCAGAGCATCATCGAATTGCTTATAGGCGGTGACGACTGAGTTCTCACCACCTTAAAGTTGAGATTGGACGATGGTCAAGAATTCCCTGAGAGGAACGCCTTTGCCCCTGTGGATCTGTGCAGGATGAGATCCATGTCATCTTGAACTGTCCTTTGCTCTCGCATGTTAGAGAAAATTTTGCAGTGATTAACTTTAATTCCTTTGAAGATTGCATGAACCATAATGATGAACGGGAACTATGAAAATATACATATTCAGTGTAACCTAACTCATTACTCAGTATAAATTAATAACTGTAAACATTGTAAATATTTTTTTTTTCATATGTTATGTAATTTTTGTTTAATCTTAGGTTAGATCTACATTTAGAGTTCATTAGAGCCAATGAAAAGTTAAAGATCATAATGGACAATCATTAGTTAATTTAGGATTTTTACCACTTATTTGATATACCGTATGTAAGAAATAGAAAATGAAATGTATATTTGCATCTATATAAAAATCTAATAATTATTGTCAATAAATAACTAATTAACTGACTAACTATGTGTATGTATGGTTGTTTGTTTAGTGTTAATTGTTCACAATTTTTTCTAATTACTTCATCAACTTCGACCAATTTTGGTACAAGCACCTTAGTGTAAAAGGGATCTAAGTTTATTGAAATGAAGGGTATAAATTCGTAGACGAGACTGAATTATGATACTGGTTGAGTCACAAAAGATACTGTAGACTACAAAGGAAAATGTTGACTTTATAGAAAGAAATAGATTCCTGAATGGATGATTAAGAAATATTGAAATCACGCCCAGCCCAAAATGAAAAAAGTTTCGTATTTTAAAGTTTGAAAGTTTCTCGGAGCCATATATTCTGAGCAAGAGCCACGATAGAGGTCTAAACGTATAGTTTTTTTCTGAAAATTAACTGCCTCGGGCGTACTTATGTTAAGGTGATTTTTGCCGTTACGTTGTCACCGGAATTTATTGTCTCGCCTGTACACCCTCGGACGTGTCCCTGTGTTTTCAGATCATCATTATTATTATTATTATTATTATTATTATTATTATTATTATTATTATTATTATTAGCAGTCAACCCACAACCCTAGTTGGAAAAGCAAAATGTTATAAGCCCATGGGCTCCAACAGGGAAAAATAGCCCAGGGAGGAGAGGAAACAAGGAAATAAATAAACAATATAAGTATTGAAAAGTTAAAATAAAATATCTTAAAAAATATTAACAATCTTAAAACAGATAATTCATATATAACTAGAAAGAGACTTATGTCAGCCTGTTCAACATAAAAGCCTTTGCTGCAACTTTGAACTTCTTCCTAAGTTTTTCTTTTTTCACTTTAACTAATGTACACCGGGTCTTATTGTTAATACTTGATCAAGATAAAATTCCTAAATAGGCATCCTCATGGAGCATGGTTTCAAGTTTGTTAAAACCTCAGCCCCAGTCAACAGGAGAGCACGACAGACGGTGTAAACTATTTCCATAAATATACTGGAAATTACTGGAAAAGGTTTGGCACTATACTGTACGCGCAAATAAAGCACTTCATATTGGAGAACTCTGATGATTGCATACTTGCCTGTGGTCCATAATACCATGCAAACCATTGTGTGTGTTATGACAAGTCACAATATCCTATTAAATATAAACTCAATAGGATCTAACATAAATAATTATGAAAACTGTCATCCGGAACCTGAGAACTGACCCTTTCTAGTTACAATGCTTTGTCATTAACGACACGTAACAATCTATTCAGTAGAAAGATGACATCTTAATAAATAAAACCTAACGACAATTCTCTAAAAAATAACTGAGTTCTGTTTTCGGTGTAACAACTTCACTTGTTCAAAATAAGAACACTTGAAATTGAGTTGAAGTAATATACTGTAATATCCTAATAAAAAGAAAAGAAAAAAGCATAAGTGAGAAATGGAATAGAAAGCAACGTTGTCACTGCTCTAATGTAAGAGCATAAATTCTATCTCCTATTTATTGACAAAAGCCAAAAAAGGTAAGGAGCTTACAACGGGACTGGGACCATCTCGAGCACCAAAGTGCCTCGTGGATTTTCTTAACTTTCTGTATGTTTTATGAAATTAGAATATATTATTTAAGGAAATATTATTAACTAAATTAGAAAACATTTAAAACTGATTACAGACCGAAATTGTGTTCTTAAACCATCATATTATTATTCGGTGTTTCAATTTCTCTCTCTTGAACACATATGGCCACACATACATACATATACACACATACATACATACACACATATATGTATACACTGTATATATACGCACATACTAGTATATACATGCATAAATTACAAACATACATACACATACAATCTCCTTCAGATGGATAAAAGTAGACACTTAGAAAAAAGAAATATATATATATATATATATATATATATATATATATATATATATATATATATATATGTATATATATATATATATATATATATATATATATATATATACACACACATATATGTATATATATATGTATATACATATATATATATATATATATATACATATACATATATGTATATATATACATATATATTAAATTAATACAATTAATAAATTAATGATCACAATAAGAAAAAGATCAGACTATATGAAATTGATATCCGCAGATGAATGAAATATTTCCCGATCAAAAAAAAAAAAAAAAATAAATAAATAAAAAATAAAAAAGGAGTATTTGTTAATTCCAGTCTCTCCTCCTGGTAATCACTTAAGCTCCAGAGATTTCCGAGTATTATAAAACATTAAAATGCAGCCTCGTAATTAAGGAAAATGGCGAACGAAGCAGCTGCAAAAGGATGAATCTTTTATGATTGAATATTCATTTATAAGGAATTTTCTCAGATTCCGGAATCTGCAAAATATGAATAACCATTTTTCAAGCGAGTCTATAATTTAAACTATCCTTTAGAAGGATACCTAGTCAAAGTGAATGGATCATTTTTTCTCTTAAGGATAAGTGTCCAATAAGCGATACATGATTTACAGTATTTCTAATAAATTAAAAGATTTACAATAAACAGTTTTTTTTATTAAATCAAGAGATTTACAATAAAGTTTTTTAACAAATCAAAAGATTTACAATAAACAGTTTTTTAACAAATCAAAAGATTCACAATAAATAGTTTTCTTAATAAATCAAAAGATTAACAATAAAGTTTTTTGATAAATCAAAAATTTCGAAATTCACGGGAAAATTTTTGGCATTCTTTTAATTAACTCCCCTTTCTTTAACCTATTGTGACGTGGTGTACAAAGAAAATTCTAAAAACAATGATATTTCCTGGAAATAATATAGAACAAAAACAGAAAACGAAATATAATTATTTCTGCGTTGTCAATTTCTTCCTGATATACAACAATGGAGGTAATAATAGACAGTATTAAAACAAAAACACTTTTTTTCTATCCAATGCACTTCGATGATCTCTTCTAAAATCAAGATTATCTAATTGGAGCTAATTTAAGGTACCTAACTTTTGCACGTTTAAATATAAGTCAGTCTTTGTAATTGACCCTAGTTTATATGTAATTCAATCTTTATAATCGACCCTAGTTATAAGTAAGCCAACCTTTATAATTGACCCTAGTTTATATGTAAGTCAATCGTTGAAACTGACCCTAGTTTATATGTAAGTCAATCTTTATAACTGACCCTAGTTTATATGTAAGTCAATCTTTATAACTGACCCTAGTCTATATGTAAGTCAATCGTTATAATTGACCTTAGTTTATGTGAGTAAATCGTTATAATTGACCCTAGTTTATATGTAAGTCAATCTTTATAATTGACCTTAGTTTATGTAAGTTAATCTTTATAATTGACCCTATTTTTTATGTGCAATGCAATCTTTGTAATTGACCCTAATCTATATGTAAGTCAATCTTTATAATTGACCCTAGTTTATATGTAAGTCAATCTTTGTAACTGACCCTAATCTATATGTAAGACAATCTTGTTAACTGATGATATCCCCCGCTATCTCATTCAGCCGGTCTATGAATAGACATCCAATTGGTTATCGTTCGATTTCAACAACCCTCAACTCCGTCTCGGATACCTTTCATGATCACATGTCTCTCTCTAATCTTGAACGATTCGATATAAGCCGATATCCCATCGCCATTCGTCTTCTTTTTTTATTGAAAATCGAGTGGAATGTGGTCAGTCTTCATCCGAGAACCAGACTTGGCGTCATAAGAGGACGTCTTGCGGTTAGGTCAGGCTGGGGCCTAAACAACGTGCGGCAGAAGAAGCACCACTAAACACAAGCCGTTGATCGAGATAAAAATAGTTCCCTCTGCTGTCCCTCGTGTTCTGTGCACGTGTGGACCATTGATACTGCAGCTTCTTGTTTGCTTGGAGATGTCGGGTGAAATTTAACTTTACTACAGTTTCTTGTTTGCTTGGAGATGTTAGGTGAAATTTAACTTTGTTGCAGCTTCTTGTTTGCTTGGAGATGTCGGGTGAAATTTAACTTTGTTGCAGCTTCTTGTTTGCTTGAAGATGTTGGGTGAAATTCAACTTTGTTGCAGCTTCTTGTTTGCTTGGAGATGACAGGAGAAATTCTCCTTTACTGCAATCTCTTGTTTGCTCGGAGATGTTGGGTAAAATTTAACTTTGCTGCAGCTTCTTGTTTATTTGGAGATGTCGAGTGAAATTCAACTTTACTGCAGAGTCTTGTTTATTTGGAGATGTCAGGTGAAATTCTACTTTACTGCAGTTTCTTGTTTGCTCGGAGATGTCGGGTGAAATTTAACTATCTGCAGCTTCTTGTTTGCTTGGAGATGTCGGGTAAAATTTAACTTTGCTGCAGCTTCTTGTTTATTTGGAGATGTCGGGTGAAATTCAACTTTACTGCAGCTTCTTGTTTGCTTGGAGATGTCAGCTGAAATTTAACTTTACTGAAGCTTCTTGTTTATTTGGAGATGGGTGAAATCTATGTTTACTGCACCTTCTTGTTGACTTGGAGATGTCGGGTGAAATTTAACTTTACTACAGCTTCTAGTTGGCTTGGAGATGTGGGGTGAAATTTAACTTTACTGAAGCTTCTTGTTTATTTGGAGATATCGGGTGAAATTTAACTTTACTGCAGCTTCTTGTTTGCTTGGAGATGTCGGGTGAAATTTAACTTTGCTGCAGCTTCTTGTTTGCTTGGAGATGTCGGGTGAAATTTAACTTTGCTGCAGCTTCTTGTTTGCTTGGAGATGTCGGGTGAAATTTAACTTTGCTGCAGCTTCTTGTTTGCTTGGAGATGTCGGGTGAAATTCAACTTAGTTGCAGCTTCTTGTTTGCTTGGAGATGACAGGAGAAATTCTCCTTTACTGCAGTCTCTTGTTTGCTCGGTTGCTCGGAGATGTTGGGTAAAATTTAACTTTGCTGCAGCTTCTTGTTTATTTGGAGATGTCGGGTGAAATTCAACTTTACTACAGCTTCTTGTTTGCTTGGAGATGTCAGGTGAAATTCTACTTTACTGCAGTTTCTTGTTTGCTTAGAGATGTCGGGTGAAATTTAACTTTGCTGCAGCTTCTTGTTTGCTTAGAGATGTCGGGTGAAATTTAACTTTGCTGCAGCTTCTTGTTTGCTTAGAGATGTCGGGTGAAATTTAACTATCTGCAGCTTCTTGTTTGCTTGGAGAAGTCGGGTGAAATTTAACTTCGTTGCAGCTTCTTGTTTGCTTGGAGATGTCGGGTGAAATTTAACTTTGCTGCAGCTTCTTGTTTGCTTGGAGATGTCGGGTGAAATTTAACTTTGCTGCAGCTTCTTGTTTGCTTAGAGATGTCGGGTGAAATTTAACTTTGTTGCAGCTTTTTGTTTGCTTAGAGATGTCGGGTGAAATTTAACTATCTGCAGCTTCTTGTTTGCTTGGAGATGTCGGGTGAAATTTAACTTTGCTGCAGCTTCTTGTTTGCTTGGAGATGTCGGGTGAAATTTAACTTTGCTGCAGCTTCTTGTTTGCTTGGAGATGTCGGGTGAAATTTAACTTTGCTGCAGCTTCTTGTTTGCTTAGAGATGTCGGGTGAAATTTAACTTTGTTGCAGCTTTTTGTTTGCTTAGAGATGTCGAGTGAAATTTAACTATCTGCAGCTTCTTGTTTGCTTGGAGATGTCGGGTGAAATTTAACTTTGCTGCAGCTTCTTGTTTGCTTGGAGATGTCGGGTGAAATTTAACTTTGCTGCAGCTTCTTGTTTGCTTGGAGATGTCGGGTGAAATTTAACTTTGCTGAAGCTTCTTGTTTGCTTAGAGATGTCGGGTGAAATTTAACTTTGTTGCAGCTTTTTGTTTGCTTGGAGATGTCGGGTGAAATTTAACTATCTGCAGCTTCTTGTTTGCTTGGAGATGTCGGGTGAAATTTAACTTTGCTGCAGCTTCTTGTTTGCTTGGAGATGTCGGGGGAAATTTAACTTTGCTGCAGCTTCTTCTTTGCTTAGATATGTCGGGTAAAATTTAACTATCTGCAGCTTCTTGTTTGCTTGGAGATGTCGGGTGAAATTTAACTTTGTTGCAGCTTCTTGTTTGCTTGGAGATGGGTGAAATTTAACTGTTGCAGCTTCTTGTTTGCTTAGAGATATCGGGTGAAATATAACTTTACTGCAGCTTCTTGTTTGCTAGGAGATGTCGGGTAAAATTTAAGTTTACTGCAGCTTCTTGTTTATTTGGAGATGTGGGGGAAATTTAACTTTAATGCATCTTCTTGTTTGCTTGAAGATGTCGGGTGAAATTTAACTTTACTGCAGCTTCTTGTTTATTTGGAGATGGGTTAAATTTAACTTCAATCTTGAAGATCTTGCATTGTTACCTCTGTTCGTGAACTGATTTTAAACAACTCATCATCAAGATCATCTCCTCCAACGCCTAGTGACGCAAAGGGCCTCGGTTAGATTTCGCCAGTCATTGACTGACGAAATCCATAGAGGTTTAATTGGCTAAATTCATCAAAGGATAGCCAGTTCCTTGTGATGCGCAGTGCCTATGTAACTAAGGCAAGTGACCCCTGTCGGTCCATACCGATTCCAGTAAGATCATCCGACAGGCATAGAGAGTAAAAGCCGAAGAGACCTCGTCTATCTCCTTAAACCCAATCCGTCTCCCTGCTGCCAGTGACTTCATCGAGATTTAGGGGGTATTCCCTACACACTCAAAGTTCTCGTTACTCCACCAGGTTGCTCATTCGCTTATATCCTTTGCCTACACATACACCGAAGAGTCTGAGCTGTTTTTTACCGATTCTACTCTGTCCTCATACGCCTAACAACACTGAGATTACCAAACAATTTTTCTTCACCCAAGGGGTTAACTACTGCACTGTAATTGTTCAGTGCTTATTTCCACTTGGTAAGGGTAGAAGAGAGACTTTTCGCTATGGTAAGCAGCTCTTCTTGGAGAAGGACACTTCAAAATCAAACTATTGTTCTCTAGTCATGGGTAGTGCCATAGCCTCTGTACCATGGTCTTCCACTGTCTCTTGGGTTAGAGTTCTCTTCCTCTTGTTTTGTTAGTTTTTTATAATTTATATAGGAAACATTTATTTTAATGTTACTGTTCTTAAAATATTTCATTTTTCCTTGTTTCCTTTCCTTACTGGGCTAATTTCCCTGTTGGGGCCCTTGGTCATATAACATCCTGCTTTTCCAACTAGGGTTGTAGCTTAGCAAGTAATAATAATAATAATAATAATAATAATAATAATAATAATAATAAGATATACCGTCTAGCACGGTGTTTAAACAATTAAATATATGGAAATGTTCGGCATTTTCCTTCTAATCATCCCTCTTCTATAGAATTCCATAACATATCTATGATCCCTCAATAACAATTCTATTTTGTTCCTTTTGGAATCGAGGATAAACATCCTAGGAATGTTCATCTTATATGGTACGAAAAGTTGCGGTATCCGAATAGTTTCCGCTAAAGCTTTCTCCCCCTCATGATTGTTTTTTCGTTATGAATCAATCACAATTTCTTTGTATCCTGTTATCCGATACGTAACAGTATCCTGCTAAAAGTCTTTTTCACATTCTGGTTACTCGGTGTATTCATGTATTACTCTAGTATTTGATTTAATGGAAATTTAAAACTGATAAAAGTAACGCCTACAATCAGGAAGAAACCTAAAATTATAGGGATGATTATAATGTCCCCTTTAATGTTAGAATTATATAATTTTATCATTTCTAATAATTCCATTTTTTTACAAACAGTGAGGTTACGAAGTTTATACTCTGTCCTAATAAATGGTCACAGGAGAATGGGTTATGTACCCATTGTTTTTTATGCTATTTTACGGTCACTTATGACACACTAGAAAGACTTGACACTGATTCATTCAGATCAATGGTGTGGAAAGTGTTTTTCTGTTACAATATAATGGGATTAAAATTCCTATTCACATTGACTCTATAATCTTTAATTATAATTTATATTTCATATTCTCCTGGGCAAAATTACCATGGTTTATAGTATTCTTTACCAACTTTGAATACTAAAGAGACAACTAGAACATCTTTCCCACCGTTATCCTTACATTAAGGGGTCGGTTGCCTGATGCGCTTTCTCCAATACCTTCTATCAAAAGCATCCTCCTCCATCAAACCTCTTCTCTCCATATCATCCTTCACCTTATCTCGCCATCGATCTTCTCCCCCTAACAGGTTCCTCCCAAGCCCTCCCCACTCAATCCACCATCCATTCTCAACACATGCCCACACCATCTCAGCCGTGGCACTCTTATCACCTCTGTTATCTTGACTACGCCTGCCATTCTTATTTCATCATTTTCCAATCTTACAAATAGGAATATTCCCATAATCCACCTCGGCATTCTCATTTCGGCTCACTAAAGCTCTGCTTCCTCTTTTCGTCTTAAAGCCCACTACTTGAACATGATTCTTGATAAAACAAAATCACATACCTAATAAAAAATGCTAATGAGCAAAACACACAAATATAACTAAAAAAAAATTAATAAGCAAATGGATGGCTTTATTCATTTGAAAGGTTTTTTCATTTTGTTGTAATTCATACCTTTTGTTTAAACGTGACCACGAGATGTTTATATGCCGAGAGACTAAACCTTGTCCATTATATGGAATAGGACACACACACATACACTCATAATATACAGTATATATATATATATATATATATATATATATATATATATATATATATAAATATATATATATATATATATATATATATATATATATATATATATATATATATATTGTCGCCCGGTGGTATGTCACTGGAACCTCAGCTTCTTTGGACCGAAATCGAATCCACGGCCTACCAGAAGTTACTATCATAAAGTTGATTCCCCCTTGGGTCTCTGATCCCGAGGCAGATAGAATTCGATATTAAGAGATAATTGTGGCTTTTATATATATATATATATATATATATATATATATATATATATATATATATATATATATATATATATATATATATATATATATATACACATTTGACTCTGAAACTCTTTTATGACCAACAGAATACTCCTAGAGTATATATAATTAATGAAATGGGAAAAGAGTTGAAAAACTGAACCAAATAACGAAAACAGTAAGTTGAAGAGCAAAACCTCAATAAAGAAAAACCACATAACACATAATAATTCAAGATTGCTCTTTTAATTTTCCCTTTTTCAATCCTATACGCGAGCTCACGTTCAAGCCTTTAATAACATCAGTATTTATGGCCAGCGATAAACTTCCATCATAAAATGAAAATAGATTACTAGAAGCACATAAACAGCATTCCCCAGGTGATCCCTTAACCGATTACTTCAAATGATTATGGATTATCATCGCCTTGCTTTGCTCTAGCCACAGGGACTGGTAACCTTTGCTTGGAAGATCTTGAGCGGTTGTTTTTCATAGCGGAAGGCTGTTAACATTATTATTAACTACATTATCCTACCATGTGCTCGTTTTTCCTTATTATAGGTTTTAAGGTGTGAAGGCCGCTCATGAATGGCAGGGGCAAAGGACAATGACATTGCCCCATCGAGCTACTCCACCCTTGAGACTGACCATATAAATATATGATCAGCGCCCAAGCCCCCTCCAATCAAACTAGGACCAAGAAGGGCCAGGCAAAGGCTGCTGATGACTCAGCAGATAGACCTATAGACTCCTCCAAACACACCATCATTAGCTCACAAGGATGGCGATGTTGAAGCGACCATAGAAACTAACGAGTTTGAGCGGGACTCGAACCGCAGTCTGGCGTTCACCAGTCAAGGGCGTTACCAAGATGGAATAAGATAAAGTGAGTTACCTAGCGGTCCCGTTTTCTACACTCACGCGCATGACGTCACCTGGATAGTTCAGCCAGGCGACATATAGGCGGGAATTTTTTTTTTTTTTTTTTTTTTTTTTTTAACAGGCGTTGTTGTTTTCTTTTGCGTTGACAGATTCATAAAGGTTATGTTTGTTATATAAGGTTGCTCCAATTCTTATAAGACCACTATAACTGTTGGTGGTGAAAAGTAAATAAATTTTCCCGTTTCCCAAAAGATGCAGAACTAAGTAAGAAGTAGGTGAATATATGCAAAGAAAATGATGGTATCAATGCCAAATATGCAGTAATTTGTTCGTCACATTTCCAACCCAATGATTTTTCCAGAAACCATAGGCACGAGTTTCTCAATTGTTGCCCTAAGACTGCCATACTGACATAAAATCTTTATAATAATGTAATTACTATTGGGGTTCGGGTAAGCCTATCACTAATATCTCGTCACTTTAGTTTCATTTACTAGGCATATGTTGCATTTAGCATTTTGGGCAACTAGGTGAACTGTATATGAATAGGCTCACTTAAAAAAAACACGAGAATATATGGATATATCAATCATATTCCTCATCCAAGAGAGAGAGAGAGAGAGAGAGAGAGAGAGAGAGAGAGAGAGAGAGAGAGAGAGAGAGAGAGAGAGAGAGAGAGAGATTTTACAAGAAAATTTTTCGTATGTATAAATACTATTATTTAAGCTTCAGATTATAATAAATAATAAATTTTGTTGCTTCGAAATTTTTGAAAAGTTTTCGTCTCGGCAGAACCACCCCATCTAATCAACTTGATTCAAAAGTATTTAAAAGACTATGGTTTTCAGGTTGGAGATAAAATCATTATCTCAAAATCTATGTAAAACATCGTACCTTTACCAGTAAATAATCTCAAAATATACTACAAAATTAATGAGTCACTTGCACGTGTGAGGTTATAAACGTCAATGTGAGAAACAGCAGTTCAGCTACGCACTTCCTTAGAGGCTTATTCCATCCAATTTTGTAGTAACAAAGGCTTATTGAAATGACAGTTTTGTAATGAAACATCGGATCTTATATCTTTGATTTTTAGTTGGTTTGGCTTGAATAACTTGTAAATGAAGTATGTCGTACAGAAAGGTAGAGGTGCTTTCTCGAACTGTCCACGTCAAGTTGAAATAGATGCTATATTTTGTTATTAATGCTAAAGTGAAAGGCAAAAAGGTTTCGTCCCATTAAAAGGATTATCGTTTAACATGTTGCATGGTCTGTAAGGATTACAGTTCTTGATGGCAAGACGGCTATGTCAAGACACAGTCGAACATCCCTTTTCTTACATAGGACAAATTGGTCATTGCCACGGTCATCCGTAACCTTTGGAGTTTCAATATATACTACGGTTATACATAGTAGGTAAAGAGAATAATTAACGAGTTAAGGTCTTAATGTTTGTAATAATGATGAAGCTACTGTACATCTTGTGTCATTACAGAGTGTTTAAATATAAGTGGTTCATGTCAAAGGTTAAATATTGCTCCCAATCATCTAGATTCCGAGTTATATATCACTGAGTGTCTCATGAAGCACCTTCTTTCTGTTAACAATGAGACCGAGGCAGGAAAATCAAGTAAAAGATTTAAGAGAGATAAAACCTGAAACTCTGATAGGATATGAGTCCTTAAGTTCTTTGATGGGAGGGTTCGTGGCTTTTATATTTAGAAATAAGTATACATCATTAGGCTCAGTTTATGTAGATGAAAGTCGATAATAGGATATCACTTGTAAAGAAAAAGGTATTATATAGGTCATGTAATCATTTTCGAGAAAATCTACAAATATGCAATATTTATTCAAAATTTCCCATGATCATGATCTAAAACCAGGAGTCAAAGCCGTTTCATATCTTATTGATTTATTCAAAGCCACCAATATTGATGTTCCCGAGGAGGTAATGAGATTTTTACTATTAGAAGTTGGCTAAATTTTAGAATAGAAATAAACTAAGAAGGAAAATGTTTACAGCAAAGTTGTGAAAAAAAGATAAAAGAAATTGTTCAGTAATATTGAAAATTTATTTCATTGAAACGAGAGAGAGAGAGAGAGAGAGAGAGAGAGAGAGAGAGAGAGAGAGAGAGAGAGAGAGAGAGAGAGAGAGAGAGAGAGAGAGAGAGAATGATTATATTAAGATTTTTAATGAAATATAGGAATAAAGCTTTTATCATGCGTGAATTTTTATTTCCATTGCTATTATATTCCCTATCATAATATGTATTTTGGTATTATAGTCATAAAGACATTAATATCAGCCTAATTTCATAAATGCAATGTCCGGAATCCAAAAATAGGCACAAATAATAAGGCTGTTTGTACAGGACGGCTCTCAAATAAACGCTCGGAACTCTCCAGGTGACGTCACAGAGCACAGCCGAGCTCCCGGCACCATGCGCGGTAACTGACCTTATCTTATTCCATCTTGGGGAAAACGCTGTAGTGCCCAACGGTACGCCTACTGTAGAATACAACTTTTTCGGTACTGTATAATGTATATTAACACACACACACACACACACACACACACACACACACATATATATATATATATATATATATATATATATATATATATATGTGTGTGTGTGTGTGTGTGTGTATGTGTAATCATCATCATCATCTCCTCCTACGCCTATTGACACAAAAGGCCTCGATTAGATTTCGCCAGTCGTCTCATTCTTGAGCTTTTAATTAATTCAATACTTCTCCACTCATTACCTCCTACTTCGCGCTTCATAGTCCTCAGCCATGTAGGTCTGGGTCTTCCAACTCTTCTAGTGCCTCGTGGAGCCCAGCTGAACATTTGGTGAACTAATCTCTCTTGGGGATTTCGAAGAGCATACTCAAACCATTTCCATCTACCCCTCATCATGATCTCATCCACATATAGCACTCGAGTAACCTCTCTTATGGTTTCATTTCTAATCCTGCCCTGCCATTTAACTCCTAATACCCTTCTGAGGGATTTGTTCTCAAATCTACTAAATCTATTGGAGATTGCTTCATTGTCATACCATGACTCATGTCCATAGAGTAACACCCGATCTCACTAAACTGATATATAGTCTGATTTTTATATGTAATTTCAGGCGATTTGATTTCCAAGTTTTATTTAACCTAGCCATATTCTGATTTGCCTTTTTCAATCTTTCATTAAACTAGAATTCTAAAGACCATGTATTGGAAATCATTACCAAATAATACCATATAATACACTTCTATATTTTCACTCTTAGTTTCACGAAGTACATCAAGACAGTACTCGATTTCATACCATGTTTCTTATAGCGTAGCCATATCAGGGATGGCAATGCAATTAGTGATATCTCATGTCTTTGATTCACAATATATTTAAGAAACCTCATTGAAGGAAGTCCTTGGGAGTGATATCTTGTGAATAAGATGGCCAGAGAATTGGGGCATCCTTTGAAATCCACCAGTCTGGAAATGTTTCAAGAATCCACGAACTTCCAAACACCAGTGTGTTGGGGCACCATCTTGCTGGAAAACAGGGTTACCAGGTTTTCTAAATGAGAAAACGCCAACTTT
>NC_090733.1:122681553-122686553 GCF_036898095.1 Palaemon carinicauda | reverse complement strand
TGGCCGAGGCTAAAATGAAAAACTTGACCAGTGAGGGAAATTACACAAGTTCAAGTACGGAAATGGCAAAGGAGACGATCGTCCAAATAACAAAAGAAAATGTTGGTCTGAAGGATGAGCTGCTTGCAGCAAATGAGATCACCGCTTCGCTCAAGGAGGAACTTGAAGGGAGAGATAAGAAGAAAGAACTGAACAGACCTGGAACGAGGAAAGAGACTTAACAGGTCAGGTTTAGAAATCTTGACCGAGATGGATGGACAGAAGGAAGATGTCCAAAAGGATGTCAGTGTCAATGAAGAGGAAGTCAAAGTAGTTCAGGCAGCAGAGGACCTGGATTCCAACGGACATAAGGAGGAGAAGGAGGTCGTTGGAGGGCCATCTGGTGTGGGTCAGGTGCTGAGCTGGCTGCTAGCCGCCAAAAAGGCTCTCCCTGACAACAACCACAAGGAAGAGCAGAAGCTCCAAAAGGAAACTTCTCCCAGTGAAGAGGAGGAGAAGGAGAAGGAGGAGAAGAAGGAGAAGGAGGAGAAGAAGAATAAGGAAGAGGAGGAGGAGGAGAAGAAGGAGGAGAAGAAGGAGGAGAAGAAGAATAAGGAAGAGGAGGAGGAGGAGAAGAAGGAGGAGAAGGAGGAGGAGGAGGAGGAGGAGGAGGAGAAGGAAGAGGAGGAGGTGAAGGAGGAGAAAATTGCAGAGAAAAAACCTGCTCGCAAACTTATCGTTTTTGACCTGGAACCTGAGAAGCCCAAAAGGGTCTCCTCATCTCATATCACCTTCCAAGGTGAAAAGGTTGGAGCTAACCCCACAAGAGACTATGCCCTAAAGGGGCACGTGACTGTCGCCTTGGATGTCCCAAGGAAGTTCCACAGAGCCATATATAGAGTGGAAGGAAAGACGCTGATGGAAATCACCCGGCAGAGTGGCGTCAGCTCCATAGATATGTCAAGAAGGCACGAATACAGTAATTTGATCACCATCAGTGGTACCATTGGGTATGTTCAATTAGCAGCTGATATTATCGATAGGCTTCTGAGGAGACTTACCGGTTATTAAATACTTCAATCAGGAAAAAAAAGAATCTAAAAAACAATCTAAAAAAAAAAAAAAAAAGAATCTAGAAAAAAATGATAAAAGAATATATATATATATATATATATATATATATATATATATATATATATAATAGATATATATATATATATATATATATATATATATATATATATATATATATATTGTTCATTTTGAAATTGAAAGGAAAATATATTTTGTTTATAAAATGTGTTTTTAAGTTTAATTTTAGTTTATTTTGTGAGGAAAAGGAGATTTAGCTGAGTTTTGCAGGACCAGAACCAGGATCTTTGGCCTGAATGACTACCCACCTTAAAGGACGCTTGGATGGACAGCCCAGTTTGAGGGATACACTGCTTAATTATCCAGCTTGTACAATGCTTGGAATAATTTGGAGGACTGGCGCTGCAGACAGAAGAAACCTGGTAGATTCTAGTATGCTTTGTACCTTGATGGATGTGTACAAGGCATTTGTCAAGTGTACAAATGGTCGGATATCTAGATCTATTCTTCTGGATGCCCACTTCCAGGTGGTTCTGGGGGAATAATCTAGAATACCGGCTCTGCAGAGGGAACGAGCTAGGCTTCTTCTAGTATGCAGTCTTGTCCTTATAGGTTGACGCAATATAGTTAAGCTGGGGAAGGAAGCTGCATCTCTGGTGAGGTGTTCATCCAATGGCTACTGCATGGCTGAGAGCAGAGTCGGTTTTGGTTCTAACGGCGATTGGCTTAATTGCCTGACCACATAAAGCTCTGCTTAACTGCCCGCCCAAGTGATGCTCGGCTAAACCGCCTGGCCAAGTAATGCTCGGCTTAACTGCCCGGCCAAGTGATGATGCTCGGCTTAACCGCCCGGCCAAGTGATGGTGCTCGGCTTAACCGCCCGGCCAAGTGATGGTGCTCGGCTTAACCGCCCGGCCAAGTGATGGTGCTCGGCTTAACCGCCCGGCCAAGTGATGGTGCTCGGCTTAACCGCCCGGCCAAGTGATGGTGCTCGGCTTAACCGCCCGGCCAAGTGATGGTGCTCGGCTTAACCGCCCGGCCAAGTGATGGTGCTCGGCTTAACCGCCCGGCCAAGTGATGGTGCTCGGCTTTACCGCCCGGCCAAGTGATGGAGCTCGGCTTTACCGCCCGGCCAAGTGATGCTCGACTTACCTGCCCGGCCAAGTGATGCTGCTCGGCTTAACCGCCCGGCCAAGTGATGGTGCTCGGTTTAACCGCACGGCCAAGTGATGGTGCTCGGTTTAACCGCACGGCCAAGTGATGGTGCTCGGCTTAACCGCCCGCCCAAGTGATGCTCGGCTTACCTGCCCGGCCAAGTGATGCTCGGCTTAACCGCCCGGCCAAGTGATGGTGCTCGGCTTAACCGCCCGGCCAAGTGATGGTGCTCGGCTTAACCGCCCGGCCAAGTGATGGTGCTCGGCTTGACTGCCCGGCCATGTGATGTGGCTCGGCTTAACCGCCCGGCCAAGTGATGGGGCTCGGCTTAACCGCCCAGCCAAGTGATGGGGCTTGGCTTAATCGCCCGACCAAGTGATGGGGCTCGGCTTAACCGCCCGGCCAAGTGATGCTGCTCGGCTTAACCGCCCGGCCAAGTGATGCTGCTCGGCTTAACCGCCCGGCCAAGTGATGGTGCTCGGCTTAACTGCCCGGCCAAGTGATAGTGCTCGGCTTTACCGCCCGCCCAAGTCATGCTTGACTTACCCGCCCGACCAAGTGATGCTGCTCGGCTTAACTGCCCGGCCAAGTGATGCTCGGCTTAACCGCCCGGCCAAGTGATGGTGCTCGGCTTAACCGCCCTGCCAAGTGATGCGCCTCGGCTTAACCGCCCTGCCAAGTGATGCGCCTCGGCTTAACCGCCCGGCCAAGTGATGGTGCTCGGCTTAACCGCCCGGCCAAGTGATGGGGCTCGGCTTAACCGCCCGGCCAAGTGATGGTGCTCAGCTTAACCGCCCGGCCAAGTGATGCTGCTCGGCTTAACCGCCCGGCCAAGTGATGGTGCTCGACTTTACAGCCGGGCCAAGTGATGCTGCTCGGCTTAACAGCCCGGCCAAGTGATGCTGCTCGGCTTTACCGCCCGGCCAAGTGATAGTGCTCGGCTTAACCGCCCGGCCAAGTGATGATGCTCGGCTTAACCACCCGGCCAAGTGATGGTGCTCGGCTTAACCGCCCGGCCGAGTGATGGTGCTCGGCTTAACCACCCGGCCAAGTGATGGTGCTCGGCTTAACCGCCCGGCCGAGTGATGGTGCTCGGCTTAACCGCCCGCCCGTGCTCGGCTTAACTGCCTGGCCGAGTGATGGTGCTCGGCTTAACCGCCCGGCCAAGTGATGCGGCTCGGCTTAACTGCCCGGCCAAGTGATCCTGCTCGGCTTAACCGCCCGGCCAAGTGATGGTGCTCGGCTAAACCGCCCGGCCAAGTGATGGTGCTCGGCTTTACCGCCCGTCCAAGTGATGCTGCTCGGCTTAGCTGCCCGGCCAAATGATGCTGCTCGGCTTAGCCGCCCGGCCAAATGATGCTGCTCGGCTTAGCCGCCCGGCCAAATGATGCTCGGCCAAATATGCTCAGCTTAACCGCCAGGCCAAATGATGCTTGGCTTCGGCTTAACTGCCCGGCCAAATGAAGCTCGGCTTAACTGCCCGCCCAAGTGATGCTCGGCTTAACTGCCCGGCCAAAGGATGCTCGGCTTAACTCCCCGGCCAAATGATGGTCAGCTTAAATGCTTATTCAAAAAATGCTTGGCTTAACTGCCCAGCCAAATAATGCTCGGCTTACCTGCCCGGCCAAGTGATGCTCGGCTTAACCGCCTGGCCAAGTGATGGTGCTCGGCTTAACCGCCCGGCCAAGTGATGGTGCTCGGCTTAACCGCCCGGCCAAGTGATGGTGCTCGGCTTGACTGCCCGGCCATGTGATGTGGCTCGGCTTAACCGCCCGGCCAAGTGATGGGGCTCGGCTTAACCGCCCAGCCAAGTGATGGGGCTTGGCTTAATCGCCCGGCCAAGTGATGGGGCTCGGCTTAACCGCCCGGCCAAGTGATGCTGCTCGGCTTAACCGCCCGGCCAAGTGATGCTGCTCGGCTTAACCGCCCGGCCAAGTGATGGTGCTCGGCTTAACTGCCCGGCCAAGTGATAGTGCTCGGCTTTACCGCCCGCCCAAGTGATGGTGCTCGGCTTAACTGCCCGCCCAAGTCATGCTTGACTTACCCGCCCGACCAAGTGATGCTGCTCGGCTTAACTGCCCGGCCAAGTGATGCTCGGCTTAACCGCCCGGCCAAGTGATGGTGCTCGGCTTAACCGCCCGGCCAAGTGATGGTGCTCGGCTTAACCGCCCTGCCAAGTGATGCGCCTCGGCTTAACCGCCCTGCCAAGTGATGCGCCTCGGCTTAACCGCCCGGCCAAGTGATGGTGCTCGGCTTAACCGCCCGGCCAAGTGATGGGGCTCGGCTTAACCGCCCGGCCAAGTGATGGTGCTCGGCTTAACCGCCCGGCCAAGTGATGCTGCTCGGCTTAACCGCCCGGCCAAGTGATGGTGCTCGACTTTACAGCCGGGCCAAGTGATGCTGCTCGGCTTAACAGCCCGGCCAAGTGATGCTGCTCGGCTTTACCGCCCGGCCAAGTGATAGTGCTCGGCTTAACCGCCCGGCCAAGTGATGATGCTCGGCTTAACCACCCGGCCAAGTGATGGTGCTCGGCTTAACCGCCCGGCCGAGTGATGGTGCTCGGCTTAACCACCCGGCCAAGTGATGGTGCTCGGCTTAACCGCCCGGCCGAGTGATGGTGCTCGGCTTAACCGCCCGCCCGTGCTCGGCTTAACTGCCTGGCCGAGTGATGGTGCTCGGCTTAACCGCCCGGCCAAGTGATGCGGCTCGGCTTAACTGCCCGGCCAAGTGATCCTGCTCGGCTTAACCGCCCGGCCAAGTGATGGTGCTCGGCT
>NC_090733.1:122671553-122676553 GCF_036898095.1 Palaemon carinicauda | reverse complement strand
AAGGGGATAAACATTTCGTGACTGGAAGATCATGCAACATAAAACTAAAATTGGTTCATTGCATCAGAAATTCCATTGAATTTGTATGCGAGAGCCGTACTGCTCACACTATCCAGCAAAGCAAATAAAACTAAGCGAAGCAAACTCAATTTTTCATCAAATTCAGTTCGCGTGATGATGTCCCAATTGTCGAAATCCTGTTCGAAAGACAATTGAACGGTTTAAAGGTTTAAAGGCCGCTCAGGAATGGCCGGGGCAAGGGACAGTGACATTCCCCTATCGAGCAGGACAATGCCCTAGAGACTGACCATATGAACATATGATTAGCGCCCAAGCTAAGACTAAGGAGGACCAGGCAATGGCTGCTGGTGACTCAGCAGATAGACCTATAGGCTACCCCAAAACCCGCATCCTTAGCTTACAAGGTTGCAGCGACCAAAGAAACTAACGAGTTTGAGCGGGACTCGAACTACAGTTTGGCGTTCACCAGTCAGGGACGTTACCACGTTTGGCTTAAAGGCGATAATTGTAGCTCTTAATGAAATGTGTTGTCAAAAACAATAATAATAATTATCATAATTTATGGAATTTGGGCTATACGGTCCGGCGTCGGGATTGTAGAGGCCTTTCAATATAGTAATACTAGAACGATGGTCTTCATATGTGGGTTATTATTATTAATATTATTATTATTATTATTATTATTATTATTATCATTATTATTATTGAAGCTACAACCCTAATTGGAAAAGCAGGATGCTATAAGCCCAAGGGCTCCAACAGGGAAAAATACTCCGGGGAGGAAAGGAAATAAGATAAATAAACTACAAAAGCAGTAATGAACAATTAAAATAAAACATTTTAAGAATGGCAACAACATTAAAACAATCGCTCTTTCATATATAAATTATAAAAGCTTAAGAAAAATACAAGAGGAAGATAACCAAGACAGAATAGTGTGCCCGAGTATACCCTCAAGCAAGAGAAGTCTACCCAAAGACAGTTTTCCAAGTGAACATAAAAATCGATTCTGATGTAACATCTTGAGCCTGACTCAAGAGTCATCCCAATAACAAGAAGAGAGAGCTCCATACGTGGAATATTTCAGGTTAAAATTTTGACTCATATTTTCAAGCAGAAAATATGGTTAGATCTGATAGAAAAACCAGGAGCACAAGGAATTATTATTATTATTATTATTATTATTATTATTATTATTATTATTATTTTTATTTTTATTATTATTATTATTATTATTATATTATATACTATATTATACATTTTATATATATATTATATACTGTACATTATATTATATATTATAATATATTATATTATTATTATTATTATTTGCTAAGCTACAACTCTAGTTGGTAAAGCAGGATGATATAAGCCCAGGGGCCCCAACAGGGAAAATAGATTCTGTAATACTCATCTTTATTCAAGTACGCGTTCAGGTTTGAGTACCTGTAGTTAGGGTCTGTCGTTGCCAATATCGAGGCAGTTAATCTTTAACTTAAAATCTGGTAGGCAATAGGTTGGCCAAGGCACCAGCCATCCGATAAGATGCTACCGCCAGAGAGTTATTGAGTCATTTGACTTGCCAGATAGTACTACATTAGATCTCTCTCTAGTTACAGCTAATTTTTCCTTTGCCTAAACATACAGCGAATAATTTTCCCTATTCGTTTGGAAATAAAGATGTGGGAGTTCATTAGGAACCGAGATTTTTCTCCCGACCAAGGTCTTTGGGACTCCAACTGAAATTTTGAATCTTCATTACAGATCCAGATGTCTTCAGTAGTATTTTCATAGACTTTTGAGCAAAATATCTTCAAATATATGCTTCTTCTTCCCCACCATTACCCATTCATTAAGGGGTCGGTTGCCTGATGCACCCTCTCCAATGCCTTCTTTCAAAGGCATCCTCTTCCACCAAACCTCTCCTCTCCATATCATCCTTCACCTTATCACGCCATCTAATTCTCTGTCTCCCTCTGACCTTTAATACCTTGGAAATGTCAACGCTTTGTAAAAAAAAAATTATTTTGATCTAGGTCTTGGAAATCCTGAGACCAACTTGCTAATCGGTGTCATTCTCTATCTCTGATTGCTATTGGCACTGGACATGAATTCTGGATTCATATTTCCGATTTTTTTTTTTTAAATCGTGTATTCTCATCAGGTTCAATTTTCTTCATTTTAAAATTCTCATCTTGCTTCTGTGTGTCTATATTCTGGAATTCTCGACTTGCTTCTCTCTATATAAATTTTTTTTCCCCTAAATTACAATCTCCAATCGTTGCTTCGAAATTAGGTCCCAGTCTTCCATTTTGTATCTTATTTACTTTGAGTCTGGGCTAGAAAAGTTCATTACTGCTCCCATCTATCAGCTGATGAACTAGAAAAGAAAAAGTGAAGCTTCATTACAAAAGGTTATTTCATGAATTTACAAGTTCTGCAATATCTGGCCCAATAAATAAATAAAACATTTTTTTTCAGAGATCCGGATTGACATGTTAGACTTAACATGTTGTTCGAACTGAAAAAATTTGATATAAGCAAGTAACGCAACTTTACAGCGTTTCAATACTTTGCATAAATGAAGGATTCTTGCCCGTGCCGTTGATATATTTACAGAAGATTTATTCCGAACTTTTTTCATTTCAGTTACGTAGTATAAATATAATGAAAAAAATATCTTTCTTCAATAAATTTATAACATTGACGGATGAGATAACTTCTTTGCCTTTGACAAACAAATCCATTGGTTTAATCAACAAAATAGTAAATATTCATACAAATTTCAAAAGTTTATCACACATACAAATGCTTTTCAAAATATAGGAAATCCATCACTGCATATCATGAAAGTGAAAACAAGAATTCGAGTCGGGGATCGATTGGGATGATCCGCCTGAGATAGCATGAGGCAAGGATGACTTGCAGGAGTCTGGCCGAGGCCCTTTGCGTCGTACGGCTGTGGAGGCGTTCGTTTATCAATTGGTTTTATTATTATTATTATTATTATTATTATTATTATTATTATTATTATTATTATTTGCTAAGCTACAACCCTATTTGGAAAAGCAGGATGCTATAAGCCCAGGGGCCCCAAAATAGTCCAGTAAGTAATGGAAACAAGGAAAAATAACATATTTAAAAAAAAAATAACATTAAAATAAATATTTCCTACATAAACTATAAAAAATAGCAAAACAAGGGTAAGAGAAATAAGATAGAATACTGTGCCCGAGTGTAACCTAAAGCAAGAGAACTCTAACCCAAGACAGTGGAAAACCATGGTACAGAGGTTATGGCACTACCTAAGACTAGAGAACAATGGCTTGATTTTGGAGTTTCCTCCTCCTATAAGAGCTGCTTACCATAGCTAAAGTCTCTTCTACCTTTACCAAACGGAAAGTAGCCACTGAACAATTACAGTGCAGTACATTCCACTCCTCGGACTATCTGTTATGGCAGCATCCGTAAATTTAGCCCAGTGAAAAACATGAGCGAACAGATAGATGTTTAAGCCTTCATTTCGGAAAAAAATTTCTTATATCGTTTATCTATTTCCTTATTTCCTTTCCTCACTGGGCTATTTTTTCCCTGTTGGAGCCCTTGGGCTTATAGCAACTTGCTTTTCCAACTAGATTTGTAGCTTAGCTAATAATAATAATAATAATAATAATGGTCGTGTCGGCTTTTCCGAAAAAAAGGGTCACAGGAATCAGGTACGAGTGGTAATGAATCACAAAGAGGCTGAAGAAGGCAATAGAGCATTTTATTGTTGGATTTATTGACTGAGATTTCAAGAAGTATTTAATCTTTAATGTGATATGTCTGCATATTTTGTAAGATGACATCAATCATTATATGCTTTTCCATACTTTAAATCCAAGGTATTCATTCAGCTGTATGAAATTATGAATAAATGTAACCCAAATAAAGTGTAATAATAAAAATGGTTTGATTTCAAAATACTTTATCAGTTTCATTATTCGAGCTTTTCTCTTAGCGTAGTGATCTACAAAATTATTCCTTTCCCATTTCTTGTCAATTTGAAGTGAAAAAAGGCATGATGCCAAATTCGATAACCAAGGCCAAGCTTTCAAATCATTCATTCCAATTCAAAAAATTATCTTCAACAGAAAATAACTGATTTATTGATCTATTTATATCTAGTCTCACTCCATTCTACAACAAAACGCCTCTCAGAATTTCATCATCATTAGACATCGGTTTCACTGTCATCTTTTCGCCCAAGACTTCGTCATGTCTAAACCAGGAAAATCTCCTTTCCACGCTTTTACATTAATCATCAGCTCAGCTGAAATCACCTTTACTAATTAGGGATAATTAATCTCCACACTTGAGAAACTTCCATTGACGAGGCTCCGTCGAACCTCGGATTAGCTTTCAGGCCATTCATTGAATTGCCACACGACTTGTGTCAAACTTGCTTCACTCCTTGTTAAATCTGTTTGCTGAATTCGTTCTGATATGGGTATATGTTATCACATTTTGAGTTATATGTAACTTAGGCCATATCATACAATTATGGTTTATGCCACAGCAATATAAGAATGTATAACTAAAGAAAAACTTTCTTCATCGAGTCATACTAATTTTTATCCTCGTTAATATTGTTTAATAATTTTTTCCCGTAAGAATAGTAGACTTCAAACTCTAAACTAAGTCTTCAAATGCAAAATAATATTTTGTTTATCTTGCGTCAAATAGTGAAACAAGGTAAAATATAAGAAACAATTCTCATATTTACTAGGAAATGAGGTAAAATATAAGGTACAATTCCCCTATCTACTAGGGAAATAGGTTAAAATATAAGGAACAATTTCCTTATTCAATATCATACGCTTTCATTAATAAGAATTATTTAAGGAACATGAAACACATTTGGTTTCCCCTTTAAGCTGAGGGCCATAAAAAGCGAGTCCATAATTATTCATGACATCCCGTTACATAAAAGCTTCCGT
>NC_090733.1:122656553-122666553 GCF_036898095.1 Palaemon carinicauda | reverse complement strand
AAACACTATCATTATTCAAGAAAAGTTTTTACTTAGAAGTTAATTAAATATATTAACTTTCACAAAATCATTTTCAACGCATTCTATAACAAATGCGTGGGCTGATCTGTTCTGGGGAAGCTTCCATTATAAACTCCGGGCTTTGGACCAGTGCTAAGAAAATACATGTTCAATATGAATAATTAAAATAGAAATCCTCTTACAATATTTAGGCCTGACATCACAATAGGTTTTTCACGAATCTTTTGGGGTGTATGTATGATAGCGGGCACCTGTATGTATGTTGACGGCTGACCTAGAGTACGGCAGTCAAAGTGGGGTCGCAGAGGGGCGTTAGTGTAAACAATATAGTTTTATATTTTACATTTTTAAATGTAATAATCTATCAATTAAAATTTCATAGAATGCAATTAGTGGAAAGTTTACGGTAGTTCATGTCCGTTTTTATGGAATCAAGAATAACTGGCCGCTGATATACAAAGGATCCAAATATTTTGCATTGGGAAAAAAGAAAAGGACATTCCTCGAGTTGTGTGATTAATCAAATTTGAGATAATTGATGCAACGAATCAAGATATTTGACAAAGCACCTTCTTTGTCCTATCCTTTCCATTTGATATCAATCCAGAATATTTCCAGTTACTATATAACCTATTTGCAGTACTATTTATCCTGATATTTATCCACAGCTTCATTTTGTGAGTATTGAAGTTTTCTATGCATAATGAAGGGTATCCCTCACACAGTCGGTCGGCCCTTAAATTTAAAAATCACTATTATACATTCTTCTTTGTCTGCATCTTTTCCCACCTTTATGTGGGGTCGATGTTTACAAAGAAGAATATATTATAGTGATTTTTAAATTTTGAAAAGATATTTAGCTTAGTAAATTACAGAGTATTTCAGTAGGTTTTTAAATGTAAAAATCACTACAGTACCGTAGGAAATGAGATCTATCTCAGTATATTAATGACAAGAGGTTTTTAATGGTCTACTGTTAACCAGTTGGCAACCGGAGGAATCATTCGAAGAATAGAATGGCAGATAGTAAAAATTCTACATATAAACAAATCTTATTCTGCTTGATCATCCAGTTCAGAACGAGAAAACAGAATAGAAGAAACAACATATGAGAGAGAGAGAGAGAGAGAGAGAGAGAGAGAGAGAGAGAGAGAGAGAGAGAGAGAGAGAGAACAAGGGAAGTGGCCCAACCTAAAGAGCTAGATGAAGTGATTGACTATTCGCAGAGAGAGAGAGAGAGAGAGAGAGAGAGAGAGAGAGAGGTGGGGATATACCTACAGGAAGTTTTACACCCACCAGTTTATCAAAAGGTTTAGAGAGAGAGAGAGAGAGAGAGAGAGAGAGAGAGAGAGCGCACCAAATAAACGATAGAACAAGGGAAATGGCCCAACCTAAAGAGCTAGATGAAGTGATTGACTGTTCGCAGAGAGAGAGAGAGAGAGAGAGAGAGAGAGAGAGAGAGAGAGGCAAAATAAATGATAGAACAAGTGGCCCAACCTAATAGACCGTGGGCCCACCATAGGACCCCCCCTCCCCCCCCTAGGGATTTTTGTAGACCCAGTTTTCTCTATTCTTTAGAGACCATAGAATCAGAATCTGCTTGTTTGCACTTTAGCTGTTAGTGATTTTGGCCGTAATGGCGGCCATTTTGAATTTGACTTTGTCCGCATATGGAAAAAATATTAGCAATGACTTTTTTCTGTTTATGTCTTTGTAATATATGTTTTTATAGGTTTTCTGGGACGAGGGATTCATTTTTGATAGTTGTAAAGTATTATCATCAGTATTTCTCAAGCTTTTGGTAATATTGAAATTGACGATCACACGGAAAAAGGTGATAAGCACATAGTATATACGAGGTACAGCAAATATGATATGATATGTAAACATGTTTTCTTGATTTTTTCTATGGAATGTTTATGACACGCCATGCAAGAGCTGAGTATGTTGAAGCTACAAAGCAGATGGCTGAAATGTTTCATCTTCCCACAATGATCTCAAAAAGTCTGAAATTATCCACAGTGAGGAACGAGTAAGGAAAACCATGGATGCATTTCAAAATTTCATAGATCCTTTTAGCGTAGAAGACAAACACTTATTGTATTGTCTTTCCTCGGGTTTACCTGCTCCAAAAGATGTTGAATCAGATCTGTTAGAAGCTGAGAAATATGGTAAAAATTCCTTTGATGACTTCATTCAGGAGAGGCTGATTAATAAAACCAAGAGCTTTAATGATCCAATTAAAAAGTAGAATCTTAAAACGTTTGCCTCTATTGCTAAATCAGTAAAAATTACAACAACAACAAAACAATTAAAACAAATAAAAGCAGAAAGAAATGTACTAGGACAAGTCGCAGTATTAGCCACAAAATACAACTTAAACATGGAAAAAGTTTTGAGTCATCCACTTGGACCAGTACCTTGGTCATTAGCAACTGCTGATGGCGCACTTGTGAAAACCAACAAAGCAAAACTCCTTCATGCTCTAGAAACAGAACAAACCCTTGCAAGAAGACCAGAAATAGATTGCATGAACTGCATCATTGATGGGAATGCAATATTACAAGCGCAAGTAGCATTACCAACATCATTTGGTGAACTAGCTGAAAAAGTATTTGCTCAACTCCCTAAAGTCAGTCGGGTTGATTTTGTCACAGACACATACCTGACTCATTCTATTAAAAATCCAGAAAGGAAACGAAGAGGAGCATCAGCTACATTCTTGCTTAAAGGTAGCTTAACAAAAATTCCCAGAAATTGGAAGAGTTTCTTAACCGATACAAAGAACAAAGAGCAATTGATCCAGTTCTTACTGGGAGAGTGGAAACAAGATAAATGTGCAAATAAGCTTAAAAACAGAGTTATTTATTTTGTGAATGGTCGTAACTGCACAGCTATCACAAGTACTGATGGACTGCAAACAGAAACATATGAGGTTGAGGCCCTGCAGTCATCCCAAGAGGAAGCTGATAGTAGAATTATTTTACATCTTCGTCATATGGCTTCTCAAGTATCTGAAGATTTCACCATTGTTATAAGATCACCAGATACAGATGTTTTCATCTTGTTGCTGAAATTTGCTCAAGTCTTAAAACAAACCATTTTGTTCGATACAGGAGTAGGAGACAAAAGACGCCTCATAGATGTACATAAAGTTGTAGATAAAACTGGTCAGGAGTTATGTGAAGTCTTGCCTTCCCTTCATGCTTATTCTGGTTGTGATAGTGTGAGTGCATTTGTTCGGAAGGGTAAATTATTACCATGGAAATTACTACAGAAGAACCCAGAGTTTATTTCCACTTTCAAAAATCTTGGATCTAGTTCTGCTGTGGATGAAAATACGTATATCCAGCTAGAAAAATTTACTTGTCTACTCTACAATCAGTCATCAACTCAGTCATCTATTGACAAAGTACGTTACAATCTTTTTCTTCAAAGATACGTCCCCAAATCAGCCATAATTTCAGATTGTGATGGGATAGATATGAGTTTGCTGCCTCCATGCCGTATGTCACTCAGAGAACATATAAAGAGGGCAAACTATCAAGCACTCATATGGAACAGAGCAGATCAAGCTGAGCCAGATATACCTTCGCCAGACGGACATGGGTGGTGTCTCAGTGAACGAAACTTAGAATTTGTATGGTGTAGTGGATCACCGATGCCACAAGAATTGATTGATATTCTAGATGAGCACGTAGGAGGAGGAGGAGGAGTTTCAGGAGTCTTATGAAGATGAGCCAGAAGAAATTAACAATATCACAGACTTAATGTATGAGTATGATGATTAAAGATGCAATATTTATCATGAATCCATTCTCGTTATCTATTATGATTACAAATTACTCGGTAATATAGGAAAATATTCTGTACATATCTATTTAGCTATATCGATTAGTTCTATTCTTATAAAGGGTACTTTATCTAGTCCAATGTGCCAAAGGTATATTTGATTGCTATTTCAAGAAATTTTTCCTTAGCAGTTGCACTTCACTTTATACATTTGCTTTATGAAGAATTATTTTTATGAATGCCATAGTCAGAAACATACTGAATTTTTTTAAGGTTATGTAATAACCTTGTTCTTATGTTTTCCTGTTATATGAGGTGCTGTACATTAATGCAAAGCAAACCACAAAATATTTATTTCCCTGTGCAATGAACTCATTACTCAGTTTCAGGTGAGAGTGTACATTTAAGCTCTAAAAGCCAATTTTTTTTTAATGGAATTTCTTATCAGATATCGTTATTTTTTTATTCCTTTCATAATATATTTTTTTGCTGCCAAATACTCTGTGTTTTTGTTCTTAAGGCTTAATATTATATTACCAAAATGATTACTTTAATTCATTGTACCTGTACCAAAAACTTTCATTTATAAAGAAAATAAATCACGATTTCTTCATCTATGTTTGTCTGTTATGTGAGAATGCTGCACATTACATCTATTCACAAATTATAATATTACTTTTCTTGTGCCATTAATTCATCAGTCTTTTCAGGCTAGAGTATGCATTTAAGTTCTAAAAGAAATTTTTTTCTTTAATCAAATGTCTTATTAATTATGGTTGTTTGTGCATGCATTTCAATCATAGTTATTCTCTTATTACCAAATGTTCCTTTTTTTAAGCACTAATATCAACAAAAGGAGTACTTTATTTTTTTTTCTTTTGTGCTTGTACCACAAAATATCTTTTGTAATAGAAAAATCATATTTTTTTCTTGTAGTTTATCTTAATGTCCTTAATTATTTTGGGCCAAAATCCTCTGACTTAATCTATTATGTCGGCTTAAGGAGATTAAACTGAACCAAAGTGTCTTCATTTTTAAGAGACCAATGTATAACGATCTATATGTTAGATATATAAATACTTATCGTAAATTTTATAATATATAAGAACTGTATTAGTAATAAACTAACCCAATGAACCCAATGTACCTTAAAGAAGAATATGCATATATCAATTAGGTTAATATTTCCCTATTCTTTGGCCACTATTTGTTTTAAATTTTGGTTTGTAGCAACCAAAATCTCCAAAAGCTAGTCTGCAGATAATCGTACTCTGAATCTATTGCCTCCAAGAAGATGAAAAAGTAATGTCTAAAAAAATATCTTGGAGCTGGGAGGGGTCGGCAACTAGCCTATGGTTCACAAGAGAGGACGGGTTGTATCCGAGCAGTATACCGCATTCTAAGCGGTAAAGATATTTTTTCTCACGCTATCATATGCTTTAATATATTTCTGAATATGACATATTTTATATGAAATTACATCTAAAAAACCTGCTCTTTATGAATATTTTGATGCTGTCAATCCATCTTTTCACTGAAATAAATTATAGCAAACTATAGTAATATACATTTTCTTGGTAGCTCAAAATTGAATTTTGAACGTAAATTAAGCCAGAATTCTTTATTATTTCGATAAAACAAACTATTTCATTCGATTCTGCATACTTTTAAACCCCTAATTCCATACCACTTTTATAAGTATTGGTTTATTTCTCTGCGTCATATATAAAACTAACATTATTTTATATTACATTTTTTTCCCTAAATATTTCTCGAATTTTGGCTTTATCAGCCAAAATCACCAGCATCCAGAATGCAAACAATCAGAATATGAATCTATAGACTCTAAGGAATAAAAATAACATTGTCTGCAAAAATCCCTAGGGGGGGGGGGGATGATTTCACCTGCTGGCCCATGGCCTATAAAGAGCTAGATGAAGTGATTGATGTTCGCACAGAGAGAGAGAGAGAGAGAGAGAGAGAGAGAGAGAGAGAGAGAGAGAGAGAGAGAGAGGTGGGGATATACCTACAGGAAGTTTTGCACCCACCAGTTTATCAAAAGAAAGCGTTTGGGAGCTGTTTGTTGAACATCAACGAACCCTTAATGGATACACAGCCGAACAATCCCGCTGGCAAACCTCAATTTTTGGGTGCTATAATGAGACATACCCGTGAGAGAGAGAGAGAGAGAGAGAGAGAGAGAGAGAGAATAAACACCGACCACTCCCCTCCCCCATCCCCGATGCATTATGCACGAAGGTGTATCCTGGAAAATGAAATGATGAGAAAGGAGTGGAATGACAGAGAAGGTTTTATTAAGTGAAAGATATTTCAACCTCCCCTCAAGTCAAATAATGATATACATTCTCCCGCTTGAATTATTCAATCTTGTTTATACGGCACCTATGTCTGTAAACACGCGAATACATACATACTCTTGATGGTAGGGGGACTTACCCATTTGGTACCAATGCACGAAAATGGTGCGCAGAGAAGCATCTAGTCTGAAAGCATCGTATAATTCTATCTATCTATCTATCTATATATATATATATATATATATACACACACACACACATATATATATATATATATATATACAGCAGTGTGTATTTGTGAGCTCTTTTCTTTTAACATTAGGAATTTTCCCCTAGCATGGAATGGCTTACAGAAAACCAACACAACAGTCATTGCCATATTCCTCCTTCCATTACTGATTGAATCCCCTGTGCCGTAAAACAAACAAAACAGTTGTTTCACGTCTACATAAACAGCTCATCATCCACACGTCGAACTCCCTAATACGCACTGCGTTATTTATCCCTATCTTGCACGTACACGTGCGCCCTCTGGATATCAAGATCTTCGCTCTCTGATAGATGATTTCATGTGACTTTATCAAGAAATCTCAGTTTCTAAATTTCAATACTTTGCAGTTCCTCAACCAACAGAATGGGGTACAAGACTACGCTTTATAAGGCCAGACTCTTACAGATGTAACGTTAAGTAACTTCTAATCAATTTATTAAAACATAACCTAAAATTTTTATTAATTGAATTAGACATGATGATCTGCATACAGACGTGATCGTTCTTATCTAGCTGTATCAAAATGATTTAAATTGGGAGGCATATTATGCTAAAATATCAAATAAAATCCATAAAAGATACAAAGACGCAAAAATATAAAAATCTTTCTTCTCGTTTCTCAAAAAATAGAATTAATTCAAAAGACCTAGTGTTCCGTGACCATGTAAAAAATAGCTTATACTCACTATAAAGTAACCGAGAATGACTTCCCATAAGACCAATATATCAGGTCTAGCCCTTTCCAGTTAAGCCACGTACCGTCGATATTTCGGAAAGGTTACAAACGTAGAGACCCGAAGTGGCGGTCAAGTTCCACTTTCGGTGCACTCAGTCAGAGAGACCTTTCAAGCGACAGTAGTTCAAAATGGAATCGCTCTAGCCCAATGGTCTGCAAAAACGCGAAGGTACGTTTTACGCTTGTTTTATATCCCTTAGTACGCAATGAGCCCCGTAAATCTTCATTTTACTAAAAAACAAAAAAAAAAGGAGTACTTTCTCTCTCTCTCTCTCTCTCTCTCTCTCTCTCTCTCTCTCTCTCGCACGCACGCGCGCGCGCTAGTCGATACAAAACCCCATTCCCCGTTTCCTGAAGGTTGCACTAATTGGATATTATTCTTTGAAAATTGACAAGAAAATATATCAAATAAATTATATTTGTATGATGTCATACGTCACTTTCGTAATAAGGAAAAAAATACTGAGAGAGAGAGAGAGAGAGAGAGAGAGAGAGAGAGAGAGAGAGAGAGTTTTAACGTGACACAGAGTAACCTACTTAATTACTATACATAAACCTCAATTATGGCCCTGGCTTAACAGTGGAAAAAAGATCACATACGCATACACGTACCTGTATACTGTACACACATATACATAAATAAGCATATAATATATATATATATATATATATATATATATATAAATATATATATATATATATATATATATATATATATATATATATATATATATATAATATATGTGTGTGTATATAATATATATATATATATATACATATATATATATATATATATATATATATATATGTATATATATATATATATATATATATATGAAGCACCATACGAGTTTTTCACGTATATAACAATAAATAAATGCTCGTTTATTAACACTGTCAATATCACGTAACAGTTATAGATTGAAAAGAAACTTAAAAATTATTTAATTTCCGATAATAAGAAAAGTAAAGGAAACCAATCTATACCAAAGTTCGTTTTCTTGTTGGAGTAAGTAGTTATGAACCGAATTCAAAGTATTTTTTTCGGTTTTTAATTGATACTTTTCATTACACTATTTCAAACTTTCAACTGGGCTCCACAAGGCACTAAAAGATTTGGAAGACCCAGACCTACGTGGCTGAGGACTATGAAGCGTGAAATATGAGAGGACAATTGGAAAAGTATTGATTTAAAAGCTTAAGATAGAGAGGGCTGGTGGAATCTACATAAGGCCCTTTGCGGCAATAGGCGTAGGAGATAATGATGATGATTTAAAACTGAAAACGACAGAAAAAATGCTAAAAATCATTATTGTATACTAACAAAGAAGAAGAAGAGGAAGAAAAAAAAAAACCGAAAAAAAGTCTAAAGTTAAAAGACTCCAGTAAAAGATGAATCTTCAAATGTTGTAATGACCTTAAAACCAGTTGGAAAAACCCTTGGCGCTTCGAAATTAAAATAGGATCATAATGTAATTACAATCGGGGAAACATTTCTTGCGGTATTTCATTGTGTGAAAGAAAGGATAAAGAAGACTTGGCTCCTTTTGAAATGCTTGTTTGTAAAATGATAAAATCTCTTGCAAGTGCGAGCATATAACTAAACTTAAATCAAACACAAACATTATAAATTCACATATAAAAAGAGAACCTTATACATAAGCAGCATATATGTGTAAATAAATACATATTCAATATATATTAAATATATATATATATATATATATATATATATATATATATATACATACATATATATATATATATATATATATATATAGTTTAAGTATACAGTATACATAAATAAAAATATATATATATATATACATATAAATATCAATATATATATATATATATATATATATATATGTATGTATATGATTATATACATATGTATATATATATATATATATATATATATATATAAATATACATACACATACATACATATATACATATATACGTTTATACATATATATGTACATATATAGGCCTATTTATATACATAAACATACATATATATATATATATATATATATATATATATATATATATATATATAAGTATGTGTGTATAAGCCCCAATTTCAATAAACAAACAAATGCCCAACAAACAAATAATAATGTCCCATTAATTCCATTTCGGTTAGAACGAAATCCGTCACAAATGAACGACACTTCATTAGGAGACGATAAAAACATCATTTTCCAATTCTCTGTCGGTAACTGATATGATATTAAAACCCCCGATGAATTTTATCGGAATCCAAATAACCATAAATGATCACTAATTGCAGGTAAATAGAATATTCATCACAGTAACAATTTTTTTGTTTTCGAAATGAATGTATATCATTAAAGTCTTTGAAGTCTTTAAATGTTTGAGGTCTTTCAATGGAACATTTTGGATGTTGAAAAGATCCAAAATAAAGGAAACAATGATTTTGGTTTCATTCTCTGTTCAACGTCTAATGTTGATCCGTTGGTGTATGACGTTAATTCATACTCATACGTCCATGTAGTTAGTTTTCAGCAAATGCAAATAGATAAAAACGTATACATAGATGCATATCATTATCATCTCCTACGCCTATTGACGCAAAGGGCTTCAGATGCATATGTTATATACAAACACAAGATTTTTTTTTTATTAAAATGTGAGACAAAAAATATAATAAAAAAACGCTGGAAAGAAACAATATGAAAACTAATGGGAAAAAATAACTTAAATGATATCAACTAATTGAATATAAATTGTAAAAAAATGTAATAAAATGACACAGAATAAATTTTATTTTTCAAGCGGACCCTGTGCGAGATCGTCTACAAGATTTAATTTTAATACAAAGCCAAAGATTCCTCG
>NC_090733.1:122646553-122649053 GCF_036898095.1 Palaemon carinicauda | reverse complement strand
AGATGATATATATATACATACATACATACATACATACACACATACACACATACACACATACATACATATATATATATATATATATATATACATCAGCATATGTTTTATGTTTATTTCCAAGTACATATAGGTTATCTACTTATTACTCAACTAAATATCAAAATTATACTTTCTCCTTGTTTTCAGCTGTCTGATAGCTTTTCAAACATACATTACTCCGTGTACAGAAACGCATTTCACCCTCAAGATTGACATTAACTACAGACTGTTTCTTGGAAGTACGTATGTATAATTCTTATCCAGCCGTTGTGTGTATCGACTTGTAATCCCACCCAATCTACTGTAAAATATTCACGTGACAAGATCCCTGGTGAGAACTATTTCCAGCAAGACTTGAATTGCTAAGTATTTGACCTAGAGGCAAAGATAATGTTGAAGTTAAGATGGATAAAGTCGATTTTAACATGGATCAACATTTATTTTCAATTTGAAATTGTATATACGTTGAAAAGTTAGCTTTGGAATATAAAATAATTTCTCTTCTAAAGTCTAGGAGAATAGAAATTGACTAACACAACAATAGACATCTTAGGGTTGTGGTGGCCGATGCGGTAAGGTCCCTGACTGGTGAACGCCAGACTGGGGTTGGAGACCCGCTCAAACTCATTAGTTACTTTGGTCGCTGCAACCTCACCATCTTTGTGAGCTGAAGCTGGGAGGTTTGGGGGAGCCTATAGGTCTATCTCCTGAGACATCAGCAGCCAATGCTTGGCCCTCCTTGGTCCTAGCTTGGTAGGAGAGGGGGCTTGGGCACTCATCATATATATGGTCAGTCTCTAGGGCATTGTCCTGTTTGATAGAGCAATGTCACTGTCCCTTGCCTCTGCCATTCACGAGTGGTCTTTAAAACTTTAAAGGGCCTTTAAATCTTTAAACGTCACTCGGGGTTTGAAAATTTGGAGTTAAGATTTAACTAGGTGTATCAGTAAAATTGGTCCTAGGCGGTTTAAAAAACTGATCTCGGTGTCATGATAGTGGGTTTTGAGAGCGGTGGATCCGATTACGCTAACGTGAATATACTATCACTGAAAGAAAATACGTAAAATTTCAAGGTCAAACATACTAATTCTCTTGCTTGAGGGTACACTCGGGCACAATGTTCTATCTTCTTTCTCTTCCGCTTGTTTTGTTATAGTTTTTATAGTTTATATACGAAATATTTATTTCAATGTTTTTACTGTTCTTAAAATATTTTATTTTTCTTGTTTCCTTTCCTCACTGGGCTATTTTCCCTGTTAGGGCCCCTGGGCTTGTAGCATCCTGCTTTTTCCAACTAGGGTTGTAGCTTAGCATTTAATAATAATAATAATAATAATAATAATAATAATAATAATAATAATAATAATAATAATAATCATGCACTCTGACGCAGACATCGTTCTCTTAGCCAAGGCTATCTAATCATTAACTAATTTTTTCTTGTTAATGACACCTAGAAGCCACTTTGAATCTGCTCAGCTGATTAGGACAGATATGGCAGTTTACCTTTACTTTTATATAAATATTCAAAAGTTCACAGATTTTTAATCGGATCTAAAAATTATGAAAATTCAAATCGAGTAATTGCTATCAAACTAAAATGTGGTTTGGAGGATTTAAATTTTACGCTCTTCTTTTAGAGTGACATGATTTGCTAAATTAAGCCAAGCGACTACAAAATTATCATAAATAATGACAATTCTTTTTTTTTTTAAATATCACAATTACAAATACTACTGCTAATAAAATCCCCATAATTCTACACTCCTGTCTCTCCACAATTTAAATATATATAGCCATAAAAATAGTTATCAGGCTTAATTTTCAGTATTTTTAATAATTTTCATAATTATAATTTCAATAATTTTGATAATTATAATTTCAATAATTATCATCAATCGACTATTTTTTTTTTATATCACAACTACAAATACTACTGCTAATAAAATCCCATAATCCTACACTCCTGTCTCTCCAAAATTTAAATATACTGTATATAGCCAAAGAAATAATCAGGATTAATTTTCAGTATTCTTAATAATTTTGATAAATATAATTTCAAAAATTTAGATAATTATAATTTCAATAATTTAGATAATTATAATTTCAATAATTTTGATAATTATACTTTCAATAATTTTGATAATAATAATTTCAATAATTTTGATAATTATAATTTCAATAATTTTTTATAATTATAATTTCAATAATTTTTTATAATAATTTCAATAATTTTGATAATTATAATTTCAATAATTTCGATAATTATAATTTCAATAATTATAATTTCAATAATTTTGATAATTATAATTTCAATAATTTTGATATAATTATCAAAATTATTGAATTATAATTATCAAAATTATTGAAATTATAATTATCAAAATTATAATTATAATTAATCTCAATTCTGATTATTATAATTTCAATAATCTTAATAATAATTATTTCAACATTCTAG
>NC_090733.1:122609838-122629838 GCF_036898095.1 Palaemon carinicauda | reverse complement strand
TATATATATATATATATATATGTGTGTGTGTGTGTGTGTGTGTGTGTGTGTAGGTATGTGTGTATATGCCATATACAAACTCACACACATACATACATAAATATGTGTGTGTTTGTATATGGCATATACACACATACCTACACACACACACATACATACATACATACATACATACATACATAAATATGTGTGTGTGTGTGTGTGTGTGTGCTTTTTAAGACCAGTATTTCTCTTAGGCAATTTTCATTATATGTTAAGCACTTGTGGCATCACCAATTTCAAGACTGCACTTTTAAAAATTCTGTACTTTTTTCTTGCCTTCAAGATTAGAATTTTGAAGGAAAACACGAAATTTATCAATTTGCTGCTCCATTAACCCAACATTTCCCGACAGCCATTTCAGCCAATAACTAATGGCAATCATCCGGTAACCTTTAAAAAGAAATAATAATCTTTATATACAATGGCATTCAATTCATACAAACAAAAACTAGAAATCTAAAAGCAATATATGTATGTATATATATATATATATATATATATATATATATTATATATATATATATATATATATATTTATATATATATATATATATATATATATATATATATATATATATATATATATATATATGAAAATCTGAAAATATTTCTACACATACACACACATATACAGTATATATATATATATATATATATATATATATATATATATATATATATATATATATATATATATGCATATATATATAATGTACGTATATATATTATATATAAATATATATATATATATATATATATATATATATATGTATATGTATGTATGTATATATATATATATATATATATATATATATATATATATATATATATATATATATATGTGTGTGTGTGTGTGTGTGTGTGTATGTGTGTGTGTGTGTGTAATAAATAAAGGAAATCAAATTTACCTTTAAGTAATCCACTCCTATTTTTATTTTCAATTCTCTCTCTTCCTGTCAGACATAATACTGTAGATAAAGGCGATAGGTTGCTCATTCCGGCACACTCTTCATTACACTATCAATACAAGAGCATTACCAATCCAAAACCTTTCAATAAATACACCATAATACAGGAAATAATATCCCACGGCATTCTAACTTGACGTTAAGAGTACTAATGACATGGCATTTCTCTGTAAGTAAATGCACGTATTAAAATGATCTCATCAACGTTTCAATCTTGGATGGAAACAATGATATGGATAAATACAATTGTAACATGTTCGCCTAGCATTCGCAAGGCAGCAGAACGATCCCCGCCCGGAGCCGTGAGTATAAGCTGTTTACTGGAGAGGCCACTGCTGACGTTCTGGTGAGTATTTATTCTGATGAAACTGGACCAGACACCTTTACCTTAAATAGGTGTTGTCTTGTTATGATACTTTACTATTTTACGAAAATGATAATTTGAAGGGATTACGCCAATTTAATGAACAGATTACTAGACCTGGAACCTGGAATGATTCCAACAAGCTATAACAAAATACCAAATAATGAAAATCCTATTTTTAGGTATGAAAAAAAAAAACACTCCTAGATGTAAAATGGAAAGGAGAAAATGAAACAGGCATTATGTACAACATGAACTATTTAAGAAACCGAACAGATGATAAAAAAAAAAAAAAATAAACAACAAACCAACTAAACAAATCAAGCCACCATCTACTACATCACCTGGGACGGCATATAGATTAAAGTGCTTCTAACAAAAGTAACTTGATATATACCTTAATAATAAATTAATTAAATCGAAGCATCAAGACGATTTTTGAAAGTACAGTACAAAGAACTGATAGAAACTAACGGGGGCCAGTTACGAGGGCAGGTCCTTTTGGAAAGTACAGTACAAAGAACTGATAGAAACCAACGGGGTCAGTAACGAGAGCAGGTCCTTTCGGAAAGTACAGTACAAAGAACTGATAGAAACTAACGGGGTCAGTAACGAGAGCAGGTCCTTTCGGAAAGTACAGTACAAAGAACTGATAGAAACTAACGGGGTCAGTTACGAGAGCAGGTCCTTTCGGAAAGTACAGTACAAAGAACTGATAGAAACTAACGGGGTCAGTAACGAGAGCAGGTCCTTTCGGAAAGTACAGTACAAAGAACTGATAGAAACTAACGGGGTCAGTTACGAGAGCAGGTCCTTTCGGAAAGTACAGTACAAAGAACTGATAGAAACTAACGGGGTCAGTAACGAGAGCAGGTCCTTTCGGAAAGTACAGTACAAAGAACTGATAGAAACTAACGGGGTCAGTAACGAGAGCGGTCAAATTTCCTGCATGAGTGATGGGCGGAGGAGCTCTTAACCTTACCCAACAGACCAGGAGCGGTGACTTATAGACTGATGCCTCTTTAGAAATCTATTGGTAACATTGCCATTATAAACTAATTTTATGCCTTCAAAACCTTTGTTTGCTTATACCATGATGCCTCTTCAAAAATATATTGGTAACATTGGCAATATAAACTAATTTCATTCCATTATTACTATTGGTTGCTTATCCCTTTATTTAATTATCTTCTGAATCCTATGGACGGTACTGATTGACATGTGTGTACAGTATATACTGTATGTATATATATATATATATACATATATATATAGTGCGTGTATGTGTGTATATATACATATTAGTATATGAGTGCACACACACACATATACACAACGCTATAAAAATGTAAATAATCTCAATACTTTTAATAACAATAATTTTAATTAAATTCCTCAGACGAGATGTTACAGCTCAATCTTTGAGTTACATACCTTAATTCATATATATATATATATATATATATATATATATATATATATATATATATATATATATATACATATATATATACATATATTTATATACATATATATAAATATATATATATATATATATATATATATATATATATATATATATATATATATATATATATATATATATATATATATATATACATACATACATACATACAGTACATACTCACACTTCTCATACAATGTCATGAATATTCAGATGAGTACTTAAGATGGATCTAAAAAAAAATTAGAAATGTATTCATGAAGTGGGATGTATAGATACGCACTTTTAAGCGTATGCATGCGAGTAAGGCTTTTATTGGTGAATTCCTTAAAATTCAAATTAACCACAGTAGGCACCACCTCACAATTTTTAAGAATATATCACCTACCAATTTAATATTCAGAACAATTTTCACGAATCACAAGAGTTCGAGCCCCGCTCACACCCGATGATTTCTAGTAGTGTTTGCACTTTTACCGTCCTTGTCAGCTAGGGATGCGTAGTTTGGAACCTAAAGTATAGGTCTACCTGCTGAGTCATCAGCAGCCTTTGCCTGGGCTTCTCTGAGCCTAGCTTGCGTAAATATTAATCGCTATTAGCTATCATATAATAAAAAAACAATCAACCTTTCAAAATATATTTCCCAAGAAATTCATTATTTTAATAAGTGGTTAAATCTTAAAAGAGAAAAAGTAAAAATGTGTATCATTAATACGACTAGAAATAATTCACAAGATAATTAAAAAAAAAGAAGATGATATGTTCATCATTAATACGACTAGAATTAATTTACAAGGCAATTAATTAAAAAAAGATATGTGAAAGTAATCTTATCACATCAATCGTAAGATATTTAATTGAAAACAAATTGTTTTTGTCTCTATATCAAGTGAAACTCTCTAAAATAAGTTGAAAATAAAGAATGCATTTCAACCTCAATCTTGAAACGATTCATTTATAATTCCTTTGTTGTTTCCAAAACCACCTTTACGATTCCACACGAACTCCCCCAAGAAACGATTCCCAAACACGATATTTTTCAACAAACTTCAGGATCTTTACTGCAAATATTTCAGACTCAATTTAGCTCCTTTCCTTTCAAGTCGATTGAAACTTGCGATTCCCGTTGAAAAATAATCAAACAAATGCGTCGATCAATTTGTATCTCGCTGCTAATCATGTTATATTTACCATTTTTTTTTACCTTTTGGCAACACAGATGTCTGATATCTTTGTAGAAAATAAAGTTAGTTTTTGATTTAATAATAAATATCAAGGCAAGGTGACTATCCTACCAATTTAATCGAATATCTCGTCATATAACTCAATAATCTATTTTCAAAGTAATTCTAGGCTACAAGATATTCTCACACACACGCACACACAAAAACACACACACACACACATATATATATATAGATATATATACACATATATACATGTGTGCGTGTGTTTCATATATATATATATATATATATATATATATATATATATATATATATATATATATATATATATATATATATATTTTTGGGCTCAAGCCATGTCGTCCTGATGGAAGTTCCTATAGGGTAGCTTCCTAGGGTATATTACAACTACGGCGATATTCCCAGAGAATTTACCTTAAGGTACCAGAATTCTAACTCCTGGAGCGAGTATCCCTCGTGAAAGGGATATCGCGACATATCAGAGGACGTATTCTAGACACGTCACATGGCAATCTACGACCTGAATAGAGATTCGTCTCGTAGGAGGGAGATTGACGAGATACGAATTCGGGAAAGAAAAAGGGGAGCCGCTCCCAAGGCATCCCTATCCCCCGATTCGTATGCGTGCCTGGCGCCAATCCTGGCGCCATCTGTATTCCTTTTTGCGTAGCTTAACAACTCGGTGTTTTTTCCTGTTTTTCTCGCAAATCTTGGATTTATTCAACTTTTCATGGCTTCTTCGTCTTCGTTGACCTCGGATAAGTTGAGTATAGTGTCTGTTATGTATAAATGTAGGCTCTTGGTAAAATTTTGAGTGATTAATAGGATTAATCTTTGATACAAGAGCCGTAGCCTACCAGAGGTGTCCTGGACACTGTCACTCGCTAGGTATAAATTAGTTAGTCAGAGTGACATTCCTGGTTGTTTTGCTTAATAAAATTTAGCTATTTAGCTTTACATAGGATTTCCTTTCGTGCTTAGTATTATTTGGCGAAGTATTCGCCATTCTGGCCTACGCTAGGCCATGTAGCCTAGTCGTTTGGTCCTAGTACTTAATGCATGATTATGGTTTTTCCGAGTGTAATTAAAATTTTATTGAAGCTTTAGGCTATATTTTATACATTTAGACTGTGTGGAATATTTCCAAGATTGTATACGTGAGAGTTTCGGTGAATTAGGTAATCGATTCTCTTGGTGCCTAGGCTAATTGCTTATGGAGCCTTAGTATACTTTATCATACTCCCCGGTTGCTTTCTTTTCTTCGGAGAAGGTATGCAATCCCTTTCCCTCTGTTTAAGCCTTGGGCTTATCCCTAAGTGGTTTTTTCCGAATTTATTTTCGATAAAACTATACTAGGGTGTTACTGTACCTTCCTGTTCCTGCTGAGTCTGGTTCAAAGAGGGACAGAACAACAGAGTTTTTAGTCTGAGTCCGTGTTGTTTGGCTTGGGGCAGAGTCTCCCTCGCTGACCTAACACTTACAAAGGGAGCTGAGCTCCCTTAGGTCACTGTCGAAGGTTTCTGTAGTTATGATTCCTTCTTGTGTGATCGACCAGACTAAGTCCTGTTGCTGTTCTCGGGGAGGATAAATCTTCCCTTGGGAGTTGCAACGCCTTCCTTGCTTTGGTGCTCTGGAAGCTGGCAGGTATTATACTACTGCGCTGGCCCTTTCCCTTAGATCTCCCTTAGGCTAAGACAGAGTTCTTGGCTGCGGGTGATCTGTCACTAAAGCAAGGTTGGCAGGACCCTCTTGTCCCTTCCCCCTCTATCTCCGTAATGGCCTAGCCATTACTGTACTGTACCTTGCCGGCCGGCAGAGCTGGCCGGCAGGGGTATTACTGTACCATATGTCATTCCACTTCTGGACCTAGTATAGGTTGGGATATGGATTGACTAAGCCCATTGCCGGCCGGCAGAGACGCTGGACGGCAAGGGTCTTATGTTTTCGAGTGCTGCCCGGACCTCTCTTGGTCCCTCATCCATGCCTGCCGGCAGAGCCGGACGGCATTGGTCAAGGAAGCCTGAATTAAGTTTCTCCCCTTCCTTATATGCACTCTTTCGGTTGCCGGGCTTGGGGGGTTGTGTACACTCTTATCCCGGCATCCATTCTATTTTCTTCTAGTGCTGTACCTGTCCCGGCAGCCGGCCTGAGGCCGGCTGCCGGCCTGTGAGGCCGGCAGCCGGGCAGGGGTAGTCTTCTGGTTCTTTTGCTGCCGGCTGGCATCGGTCTTGTACCTTTGCCGGCCGGCTTATGTCAGTCCTTGTCTGCCGGTCACCAAGAGTGTGGCCGGCAGCTGGGTACTACCTTGTGTAGTTACTGGCCGGCAATCATTGCCGGCCAACACTGGCTGTTACTGGCCGGCAGCTGCTGCCGCCGGCACAGGCATTTGAACCAGAGGGCTGCCGCCCTATAGCTGTTAAGTAGTATACTTTAAAGCTAATTGTGGTGTGTGCCGGCCGGCAAAGGCAGGCCGGCACACATCCTCCTATACTGTACTAGTATTCTTCTGTATAGCATATACAGTAAGAAGAAAACTATAGTAAAAGTTTAGGTACAGCACTGTATCTTCTAACACTATTGTGTTTTCTTACACAGCCCTTTGCTGTTGCCCTCAGACAGGAAGCAGAGTTCTTCCCCGTCTATTATCCAGGATTTTTAAAATCATTGCCTAGGTGTGAGCTCCACCTGTTTCCTCTGGAAACCTTGCATTGGTTACTCTAGTAGAGATAAACCATTTTTGATTTTATTATCCGGAAGGCTGCAACAATGGGTTGTGAGGGAAACACAAGTGTGTGTCTTTCATTTATGAATTGTTATGCTATAATATGCATATCCAGTGATACATAGTTCACTTGATACTCATGGAAATTTCTTCTCTTTACAGGAGGACCCTCCGAAGTGCGGAAATGTTTTCTGCAATGTCCGCAGCAAAAACCTCTGCGGACATGAGTGTTGTAGGAGACACGCAGCATGCGCTGTCTCCAAGGATGATCTCCAGTATTGGGACCCTCAGGTATGTACTGTATGCACTAACCTGATTACTGAGGCTTTTGATTCCCCTAGAACGGCGGAATCAAGGGATATAGCTAGGGAAAAGCTTCGTACTTGGGTAAGGGGCTTCAAGAAGAACACCTCTGGCCCTTATCTTCCAAGTGAGAAGATGAGGGCGTATCTTTTTCCCCAGGCATCAGCTGAGGCAGTGATTCCCCAGCCTCAAGAGGAGATCCTTCAAGATTAAGTCCAGGTGGACGAGGAAGTCGCAGATGCGATGCAAGACATCCAGTTGTGTGACAGGATGTCTGACCTGGACGATCGTTTGGAAGAAGACCTCCTGGCAGAAGGTCAGGATCAAGTCCAAACCCCGGATGTCGTAGAGGATGAGGTCGACGAGGTGTCGGCTACTCCGGTTCAGATGCCGGAGCCTATCCCCTCAACATCGGCTGGCCTCCCAGTAGAACTGGGACAGGCCCTCTCTTCGATTGTTGGAATGATCCAACAAATGCAGAAGGAGAATCAGGAGAAGGCGGCTGCAATGGAACTGCGTATGCAGTCCCTGGCAGAATCACATGGGCCCCGGAAAAGGCTCAATGTGAAAGACCTTCCCATATGCTCAGATGCTAACCCATGGAGCCAAGGAAGTTAATCTCCTCCAACATTTGGGGAAAAGACCTTTTCCCTACCGATGTGGTCAAAGAGGTTGTTGATAAGGCCGCCGTGGAGAATAGAAATCTTCTCCAGAAGTGGGGCCTGGCTATCAAAAGAAAATCTTCCCCGGATGAGGGTCCTCAACCAAAGAGGAAGAATATGAAGACTAGGCTACCATCTCGGCCAGCCAAGCCTTATAGACAGCAACAGCAACTGCAATTGCCTTTGCCTCCAGTGCCCCAGTTGGTGGCACAAACCCCGACTGCCTTTCAGTGGGTACCCCAGGCGGTGCCAGGTCAGTCAACCACATTCGCCCCAACGTTCGAAGGACAGTCTTCTTCCTTTCGTGCAAAACCTAGAGGAGCAGCCAGAGGCTCGTCTAGGCGCCCCTCAAGGGGAAGGGGATTCAGAGGTGGTCGTGGTCAGGGAGGCAAGACCTCAGGACGGCAGTCCAAGTGAAATGATACCGGTAGGAGGGAGACTGATGAAATTTTGGGATCGCTGGACCTTCGATCCCTGGGCCCAAAGCCTACTCAAGAATGGACTGGGTTGGAGCTGGTACAGCACTCCACCCCCATGCCTTCGGTTTTTCCAACACTCCACCCCCATTTTGGAGGAGTACGTTCAAGAACTGTTGGAGAAAAATGTGATCCGAAAGGTGAAGTCCATCAAATTCCAAGGGAGGCTGTTTTGTGTTCCCAAGAAAGACTCGGAAAAGCTCAGAGTCATTCTGGACTTGTCACCACTCAACAAGTTCATAGTGAATTGCAAATTCAAGATGCTAACACTGCAACACATAAGGACCTTACTGCCCAAGAGGGCATACTCAGTCTCTATAGACTTGTCAGACGCCTATTGGCACATTCCAATCAGCCGTCGACTCTCCCCCTACCTAGGATTCAGGCTACAACGAAAACTGTACGCCTTCAGAGCCATGCCATTCGGGCTAAACATAGCCCCAAGGATTTTCACGAAGCTTGCGAGCGCAGCTCTCAAACAATTACGCCTAAAGGGAATTCAGGTAGTAGCCTACCTGGACGACTGGCTGGTGTGGGCAGCATCCGAGACCGAATGCTTGCAAGCTTCCAGTCAGGTGATCCAGTTCCTAGAGTACCTAGGCTTCAAGATCAACAAGAAAAAGTCTCGACTTTCTCCATCCCAAAAGTTCCAGTGGCTGGGAATCAACTGGGACCTTTTGTCACACAGTTTCTCCATCCCAATGAAGAAAAGGAAGGAGATAGCGGGCTCTGTCAAGAGACTTCTAGATTCCAAAAGGATATCAAGACGCGAACAGGAGAGGGTACTAGGCTCTCTCCAGTTTGCTTCAGTGACAGACCCAGTGCTAAGAGCACAGCTAAAGGATGCAACCGGAGTTTGGAGAAGGTATGCATCAAACGCGCGAAGAGACCTGAGAAGACCAGTGCCGCCTCGGCTACGTACTCTTCTCAGACCTTGGTCCCAAGCCAGACATCTAAAGAAGTCTGTTCTTCTTCAGCCACCTCCCCCGTCGTTGACGATTCACTCAGACGCCTCAAAGGAGGGATGGGGAGGTCACTCTCATCGGAAAAAAGTCCAGGGGACTTGGTCCAAGCTATTCAGGACCTTTCATATAAACTTTCTAGAAGCTATGGCAGTGCTCCTTACCTTAAAGAAAGTCTCCCCGCGTCACTCGATCCACATAAGATTGGTGACAGACAGCGAGGTGGTTGTGAGATGCTTGAATCGACAAGGGTCGAGGTCACCACCTCTCAACCAAGTGATGTTAGCCATTTTCCGATTGGCGGAAAAGAAGAAGTGGTACCTGTCGGCAGTTCACCTTCAAGGAGTCCGCAATGTGACAGCGGACGCTCTATCCAGGTTCACACCGATAGAGTCGGAATGGTCCTTAGACGCAGGATCATTTTCCTTCATTCTGAATCAAGTCCCAGAACTGCAAATAGACCTCTTTGCGAAGAAAGACAACAAGAAGTTGCCCCTGTACGTGTCCCCGTACGAGGACCCCTTAGCGGAAGCAGTGGACGCAATGTCCCTCGACTGGAACAGATGGTCCAGGATTTATCTGTTCCCTCCTCACAACCTTCTGTTGAGGGTCCTCAACAAACTGAGATCCTTCAAGGGGGGTAGCGGCAATAGTGGCCCACAAGTGGGCGAACAGCATGTGGTTCCCCTTGGCGTTGGAACTACAGATGAAGTTCGTGCCGCTACCACATCCAGTTCTGACCCAGCGAGTCCAGAAGTCGACTGTCTGCGCTTCATTACAGAAAACCCAGACCCTGCAGCTCATGATTTTCTCGCCCTAGCGGTGAGAAAGCGCTTCGGGATTTCGAAAGCCAGCATAGACTTCCTAGAGGAATACAAGTGCAAATCGACTAGAAGGCAATATGAGTCATCTTGGAGAAAATGGGTGGCCTTTGTAAAGGCAAAGAATCCGCAGGAGATCTCAACAGATTTCTGCTTATCTTTCTTCATCCATCTCCATGGCCAAGGATTGGCAGCTAACACGATTTCAGTGTGTAAATCGGCTTTGATGAGACCCATTTTATTTGCCTTCCAGATCGACCTAGGTAACGAGATCTTTAATAAAGTTCCGAAAGCCTGCGCTAGGCTCAGACCTTCAGCACCTCCAAAGCCCATCTCATGGTCTTTAGACAAAGTTCTTCATTTCGCCTCCTTGTTGAGCAATGAAGAATGTGCGTTAAAGGATTTGACGCAAAAAGTTATTTTCCTATTTGCACTCGCGTCCGGGGCCAGGGTTAGTGAGATCGTAGCCCTCTCGAGAGAGGCAGGTCGTGTTCAGTTCCTGGATGGGGGGGAGCTGAACCTGTTTCCGGATCCTACGTTTCTCGCCAAGAATGAGTTACCCACCAACAGGTGGGGTCCCTGGAGAATCTGTCCTCTGAAAGAAGATGCATCTCTATGTCCAGTAGAATGCCTAAAGGTCTATCTTCGTAGAACTTCAGACTTCAAGGGTAGTCAACTATTCAGGGGAGAAACATCAGGCTCAAATTTATCTCTGAATCAACTCAGAGCGAAAATGACATATTTTATTCGCAGAGCGGATCCTGACAGTACACCCGCAGGTCACGATCCGAGGAAAGTTGCCTCATCCCTAAATTTCTTTAATTGTATGGATTTTGAACATCTCCGTTCATACACGGGCTGGAAGTCTTCCAGGGTGTTCTTTCGCCACTATGCGAAGCAAGTAGAGGAACTTAAGAGATCTGTGGTAGCAGTGGGTCGTGTAGTTAACCCTACTGTTTAACTCTGCGAGGAACAGTGGTCTTAATTGGGACGATTAAGTCCAGGGTGAGTGTGTAGGTACATACTGTACTACAAACTAAATGAGGGCACCAAGTGCCCATATAGACTGTTCCTTCCTTCAAAGGTGAACCTTGCATAAGTTCAGACATGTGTGCCAAGCGTTTCTAACGCTAATGTGATTGATTTGTAATACAGATTTTTTATGACTTGATACCTTGGTATCTCATTAAAGTGGTGTTTAATGGTTTTTCTTTCAGATAAACAAGTTCTGTTTACTATCATACTTATGCTTAAAGTTTTGGGTTACCCTCTTTTATATAAATATATATATTTGTTGTTAACCTGTCTGTTTATTATCTGTCAATAAACTTGTTCTTGAGAACCTTGCGTCTCTTTCACCTGTGTCAATTTATTGGTATAATTGAGCATTTTAATTCTATGTATCTTATCTGGGATAATTCTGATAGAATTGTTCTGTTTTGCAAGCTATGTTGCATTGGTTTATGTAAGTCCCCTAATGGGAGGACTCCGTCCCATAAAGGGACGAGGGCGGTTTTATTAGTTTCTTCCTATGCGGATATAAACCTTTGTCCAATACAAGTATTGTGCGGATGACTGGTCAATATATTGACGCAGTGGTTCTATACAAACTATGCTTTACTTAATATAGGGCGAGACCACTATATTAGCTTGCCTGGTATTCATACATAGATATATGTACTCTTCGAGACTTTCCAGAGTCTAGTAGGACTCTTCCCTGTAGGGGGCAGGAAGCTCTAACATAGTTTATAGTTAGTTGAAAAGATGTATAACGGTAACATCTTAGGTCTCTAGGTCTAGTCGACCGGGAATAAATATCTCCGGGGAGTACGGCACGTTCTGAGAATCCACAGATACAGTAATGCTCTGGTACACTTCCATCAGGACGACATGGCTTGAGCCCAAAAAACGGATTTTGAGCGAAGCGAAAAATCTATTTTTGGGTGAGATAGCCATGTCGTCCTGATGGACCCGCCCTTGCCTTTCTAAGAAAGGGCTGTAGGACCCCTCCCTACATACAGTATCTGTAGCACCTCGTGTACGCTACAAGGAATACAGATGGCGCCAGGATTGGCGCCAGGCACGCATACGAATCGGGGGATAGGGATGCCTTGGGAGCGGCTCCCCTTTTTCTTTCCCGAATTCGTATCTCGTCAATCTCCCTCCTACGAGACGAATCTCTATTCAGGTCGTAGATTGCCATGTGACGTGTCTAGAATACGTCCTCTGATATGTCGCGATATCCCTTTCACGAGGGATACTCGCTCCAGGAGTTAGAATTCTGGTACCTTAAGGTAAATTCTCTGGGAATATCGCCGTAGTTGTAATATACCCTAGGAAGCTACCCTATAGGAACTTCCATCAGGACGACATGGCTATCTCACCCAAAAATAGATTTTTCGCTTCGCTCAAAATCCGTTATATATATATATATATAGATAGATATATAAATATATATATATATATATATATATATATATATATATATATATATATATATGTATATGTATATATGTATATATAGGCTACTTACTGTATATATATATATATATATATATATATATATATATATATATATATATATATATATATATATATATATATGTATGTATGTATGTATGTATGTATGTGTGTGTGTGCGCGCGCGCGCGCGTGTGTGTTTTAAAACAATGATTGGAATCATAGCCCTTATGACGCAAAAGAACCAAATGTTTCAAATATTGTAGACAACATAAAAGTGTATTACATTCTGTTATATCTAAATAATTAATGAATATTTTTCATCAAAATTCGAGACATTTGGTGTAGATTGATAATTCAAATATAACCACTCATCCGACAATTCGGATTACCTGTTTTACAAGACCACTCAAATATATAATTCATTTTCTCAAGCCGTGAACATTTATTCCCCTATCAGTTCCTGAACTTGCCATATCCATAAATCATGAAAATTTATATTCCACGAGCTCTACAGTACGCTCTGACATTTCTTCTTTTTATAAGAAGCTGTAGGAAATCTTGTTTAGAATATAAGAAGAGGAATAAAAGCAATGAAACTCCCTTATCAAACACGATAGGAAATGTGTTCTGCTACGGATATTAAATGTCAGCTTTGACTTTATCTATCAGAAGCCCACTCATTTAATACACACACCCATATATATATATATATATATATATATATATATATATATATATATATATTATCGACCATGCTCCTCTTTCCAGTAAGAGGGGTGGTACCATAAATTTTCAGCCCTAGCTTTATATATATATATATATATACATATATATATATACATATATATATACATATACATATATATATATATACACATATATATATACATATACACATACAGTATAAATTATATGTGTATATATATATATATATATATATATATATATATATATATATATATATATATATATATATATATACATACATACATACATATAATGCATGTATATTATATACTGTATATATATATATATATATATATATATATATATATATATATATATATATATATATATATATCAATAATAATAAAAATAAAGTTTACTTAAAACTTTATTTCCGCGAGAGGGAGCGACACAGGAAAGCTAAAGCTCACCATTCCCTCATGATCTTAACTCATGAAAATATGGAAAGAGGTCCAGCTGATCACTGACCGATTCTTTGTACCCTTCTAAAGAGGAGTAAATGGTTATAGAGCCTTCCTTCTCATGAACAGTGAAGTTGAAAACCTGGACTTGCATTATTATTATTATTATTATTATTATTATTATTACTAGCCAAGCTACAACCCTAGTTGGAAAAGCGAGATGCTATAAGCCCAAGGGCTCCAACAGGGAAAAATAGCCCAGTGAGGAAAGGAAGTAAGGAAATTAATAAATGATGAGAATGAATTAACATTCTAAAAACAGTAACAGCGTCATAACAGATATGTCCTATATAAACTATTAACAACGTCAAAAACAGATATGTCATATATAAGCAATAAATGGACTCATGTTAGCCTGGTCAACATAAAAACATTTGCTCCAACTTTGAACTTTTGAAGTTCTACTGATTCAACTACTCGATTAGGAAGACCATTCCACAACTTGGTAACAGCTGGAGTAAAACTTCTAGAATACTGTGTAGTATTGAGCCTCATGATGGAGAAGGCCTGGCTATTAGAATTAACTGCCTGCCTAGTAATAATCGAAGCTAAAATTGAAAACGTAAAAATCGAAGCTAAAGCTGGAAACCCAAATAATCGATGCCAAAATTGAGAACGCAAAAATAAAAAAAAATCTATGTCAAAGTTGAAAATGCAAAAATCGATGCCAAAATTGAAAAAAAAAAATCGATGAGAAATATTTTTTCACCAAACTGAGGAAAGAGATACGGATACTTCAACAGTTTGAATGAGAGTAAAGAAAGATGGAAGGTTTAAAAAGGGTTTCTTCCTTACGGTGATCAAAAGCCTATTTCTTGAATGAAAGCCAACGAAAGGAGGTTTCGACAGTCGCTGCAGATATTCCGGGCGAAATAAGCTCCACCCCCTGATGACGTCATAGCCAATGATGCTGCCTACCGCGTTAACAGCCTGAAATTTGTAAGGGGGGGGGGGGGGTTTACTGCGACCGCTGCTAACGTGGAAAGCAACATGATTTGGCTGAGACGTCATAAGGAGGTGGGGCTTATTTTGCTTGGAGTCCTTGCGGCGACTGTAGGCAAGTCAAATAATCAACCCTGTAAATCCAAAACTTCAAGGAGAAATTATGTGGGTTGCTTGCGGTCAACTTCAGACGAACTGAAGCTTACTGATTCATGTATCTTAGCCTATGAGGTATTAACTGACACACCTTATATACGACCATATTTCGCCGTTCAAACATCAACCTCAACCGAAGGAAAAACTCCCATGTCAATTTGCAATTTAAATACCATAAACAATGTAAGTTATAAAATCTCTCAAACAACTAGTTTTATCCAAACATGAATGTTTTAAATAAAACTACTGGATGTAGCCTCACTTCCAATAATGGAATAAACTGATCTGATTCGTGGACCCTGTCATGTCAAGAAAAACAAAAACTTGAAAGTAAATCATATCAATTCTATAAAGCAACTTCAACATCATAAATATTCAAACATTCCGAAGTAACAATCAACTGTTTGAATTTGTTATGGGCCGAATAACGGAGAAAAAAATACAGACTCTACCTTGTGACATTTCCCTTTACATGACCTAGAAATTTGATACGTGAAGATTTCCTCTCAATTTTATTATTCAAGTGCTAACATCATCCTGCAGGACGACTTTGATTTCTGTACTCATACATTTATACATACATACATACAGTAAAAATTACACTTTCTCAAGTGAATTTTCATTATTTTTTTCAACGGCACAAATTTCCTAGAAACATGTATTCAAATGGGAATACGATGTGACGCAATGTTTACTTCTTAATTTAAATTTTTTAAGAGCAATAAGTATTAGAACATTAAGAGATCAAAAGGATACTAAATTTGAAAGGTGTACAGCAGTTTCTCTTAATAAAATTGCACAGCAAGTTACCTACACTAAAGATTAATTTATCAAATTTCCGATACGTTTTTTGAACTTTCATAATAAAAAAATGAATAAAATTACATTAAAATCATCCAGGAAACATTAAGTTTCTTAGGAAGGTAATACATCTTATATATTACTTATTGCAAAATGCGTATGTTAGTGTACCTCCTTACGTAAGCACAAGTGTGTTTGTACCCATGCCTTCATATGAATAATTTATTCATTTACGCACTATATATATTCAGGGGAATCTTGCCTGTCTAGTTAATGGCCATTGGCTTCTCCCCTTAAATATATTCCGATTACATCAGAGAAATGTGGCCACTCGGTCTATGTTAACAGGACTATATATCAACAGTATCGTTTACGCCGGAGTTGAAAAATTCAGGTATTTAACTTCTAACACAGATGATTAATATTTAGTCAAACTACCTCAAAAAATATAAAATTGTAGCACTACACTTATACTCTTTAATTGCGTTACTGATTTCAAAACGTTTAGGTGGAATTGATTTACCTGAAAGATATATAAATAATTCTGAAAATTAATCTTATTTTACATCATAGATATTTATCAGTATAAAAATGGAGATATATTTTTATCTTAAAATTCAATGGGAAAAAGAGTCGACTTACTCTCATATAGCTATATTTGATGGTACATTGCAAGGGTGATTTTATATATATATATATATATATATATATATATATAGATATATATATACATATATATATATATATATATATATATATATATATATATATATATATATATATATATATGTATATATGAAGCTAAACCCTAAACAAAGCAATGAATTTATGGGAATATCTATACTAACCCCTACGTTAAAAGTTAACATTTCTATTTTGAAATTCACAAACAATTTATGTATAAATTTGAATGGAGTATTTCAATTTCAGATAATAATATGCGCTATTTAAAAATGTTTTACACCAATATCAGTTATAAATGACCTTCGTAAAACTTTTGACGTTGAGTTTTTCTCTCCATGTCCTTAGACGTTGTTGTTGTTGTTGTAACTTTCTAAGCTACAATCCTAGTTAGAAAAGCAGGATGCTATAAGCCCAGGGGCTTCAACAGGGAAAATAGCCCCGTGAGGAAAGGAAGCAAGGAAAAGTAAAATATCTTAAGAACAGTAACATTTAAATAAATATTTCTTAAATAAACTATAAAAACTTCAAACAAAACAAGAGGAAGAGAAATAAGTGAATGGTGACCGGAATTCTTGCCGCATACATTTTCGCCGTAGGACTTTTTGTCACGGACTTTTTGCCGTAGGAATCTTTGCCACTAGGAATTCTTGCCGCAAATTGCATATTACTTTTATAATTTAAAGGTATATGAAAGAGTTGACCTATATAAAAAAAAAATAAAGTATAGTGGCCTACTGTATATACATACATCTAATGCGATGGATGGTCTCTGATAATTAGCTCTTACTTATGAAGTTTTAAACAAGCAGTTTTAGTCCATACATACACTCCACTGGTCTTTAATAAATAGCTCGTGCTTCTAAAGTTTAAAACAAGAAGTATACATACCTACTTGCATACATACATACACACATACATCTATGTATGTATTCCTGTGGATATGTGGAATGTTTATGAACGGACTTTAAACAAGTTACCAAACATCAATAATAGTGTAGAAGGGTTTCGTAATGCCTTGCAAAGTTCTATTACAAATATCCACCCAAATATTTGGCAATTAATTAACCTTTTGAAAAACGAAGAGAGTCTAGCAAAAAAGAAAAGAATTGATATTGAACATGGCGAAGCATCTCACATGAAGAAAAAGTACAAAGATGTGTAGTCTATGTACGAATACAAAGAATAGTTTCGAGATATGATTTTCAGGGTAAAGTACACTATTTACGGAGTATTGCAATGAATTTGCACTCATTCTAAACTTAATTAAAGTTTTTTTTTTTTTCAAATATTTTGAATTTTAAATAAACAAACCTTCTATATTGTAATACCTTTGTTATTGATTTTTTTGACAATGGTGAATATTTGAATATTTATTGTAAATTCAATTGCTCTTAAATTTATTACTTGTTTTAGATAAATAAACTTTCAGTTTTATAATACACTATTATTCTCATACCCTTTTATACTCATAATTTAGATATATTTTATTAATTATACGGCATTCATGTATGTAGTAGAGTGTATGTATGTATGTATGCTAAAAAATGCTTGTTTAAAACTTACTAAGTAAGAGCTAATTAGATGTATGTGTGTATGTATGTATGTAAGTAGGTATGTATACTTCTTGTTTATAAACAACTTGTTTTAAACTTTAGAAGCACGAGCTATTTATCAAAGACCAGTGGAGTGTATGTATGGGCTAAAACTGCTTGTTTAAAACTTCATAAGTAAGAGCTAATTATCAGAGACCATCCATCGCATTAATGTATGTATGTAGGCCACTATACTTATTTTTTTTCTATAGGTCAACTCTTTCATATACCTTTAAATTATAAAAGTAATATGCAATTTGCGGCAAGAATTCCTTACGGCAAAAATACCTAGTGGCAAAGTTTCCTACGGCAAAAAGTCCGTGACAAAAAGTCCTACGGCGAAAATGTATGCGGCAAGAATTCCTAGAACCAAGATGAATAGTGTGCCTGAGTGTACCTCAAGCAAGAGAACTCTAACCCAAGACAGTCGAAGAAAATGGTACAGAGGCTATTGCACTACCTAAGACTAGAGAACAATGGTTTGAATTTAGAGTGTCCTTTTCCTAAAAGATCTACTGGTTCATGTAAATAAAGCTTGCTTTATTCTAATCGCGTTAAATAAAATATGAAGTCAGTTACGAGCATTTGAACTCTATCCAACCAATGAAGACAGAATTTGTTTACTGCATTCTCATCTGTCCTTAACTATTACAATCCTAACTCTCATTCAGTCTATTGTTTTATCTATCCCTTTCATCCTGGTACTTCCATATCTACTGTTTCTAATTAATTTCTCTTCATCCCTTCTCTTCACATGTTCAAATTCCCTTCGTTTATCTTTTATCTACTGAACAGCACATCTGTCCGACATTTCCTTATTCATAATACGATCTGGTCACCTCCATGAATCTCAAACTTTAACTGTCAGTGTCAATGTCTCAGCTGCATAGAGTAATACTGGACCTGCCTTATGTCTTTATCATAACCCTACATCACCCTTTCAGCTACTCTGATATTTCTATCTATCCAGGCAGCAACCACTGTTTTACTTATTGACCCTTCTACCCTTCAATCTCTGCAGTGTGTTCATAGGTAACATACATGTTTTATCCCTTTTAAAACCTGCCCTTCTACCACAACATGGATTTCCACTTCCCTCTATTCCCAGTTTAAAATCTCTACTCAGTGAATATTTTCCTATACAGACCATTTCTTGCACATTCTGTTCACAGTACTGAATCCACTAATACAATGTTCCCATATCATTCACATGGTCACTTTTTCTGTAATTTCTTATATTTTAACAAATATAGTTCTTAATCATCATCTTTCGAATACACTCTTACGCCTTTTGATTTTTTTTTTTGGGGGGGGGGGGGGGAATGCCCCGGCTAGGTCATCTGCGTGAAGCAGTGTCCGGGTTAACTTAAATTATTCTCATTTCGCGTTATGTTATCGTAACAGTTACTAAGTTGAAAATCAATTTTTATATTACTGATAACTATTATGCATATAACATTGAAGATGATAATAATGCATAGGAAATAGTATCCTGTTTCAAAGAGTAATATATTATTCATTTCAACCTATAAATGATGCACAAATGATTATCTAAACTCATCCAATAGAAATCTCCATTTAAAATATTCTCGTCAATCTAATAAATATCTTACATTTTTTTTTCAAGCAAAGTGAAATAAAGCAGAAAAGAATATGAGTAACTTTCTCTCCTTCAAAGATAATACCCAAGATTATCTACTAAAAGCAGAGAGGGTTTGCAATTACAATTACAAAATATTTAATAAATAAACGATAAGAAGTAATTGACATAGCATGCCAATCAAAATATGCTATAAATATAAATACTATGGAATGACAATAAGACCATAAAAAGCATAAATCCATTTTACTCAAAACTTTAATATATTCGTTTCTGGCGTTGAATGGAAGAATAAAGTTATACTACTTTCCATTCTAGAGTTTAGATATAATATAATAACTCTAGATGCATATGATGTGTGAATTAATCTTGGCATAACAATTCAATCCATACATGGTTGATTTGCGTTTTCTATGCTGTAATCATGGCAGAAGAATCCGTGATAATTGACCAGAATTTAGGCGACAACACAGAATATTCAAAATGTATATATATATATATATATATATATATATATATATATATATATATATATATGAAATATTTCATGCTTTTATTATC